>NC_142722.1:4078333-4230000 GCF_055471065.1 Atractosteus spatula
GAGCAGGCAGGAGAAGCAGGGGGAGAGACAGGAGCAGGCAGGGGAGAGACAGGAGCAGGCGGGGGAGAGACAGGAGCAGGCAGGAGAGGCAGGGAGAGAGGCAGGAGCAGGCAGGGAGAGAGACAGGAGAGGAGGGGGAGAGACAGGAGCAGGCAGGAGAGGCAGGGGGAGAGGCAGGAGAGGCAGGGAGAGAGGCAGGAGCAGGCAGGAGAGGCAGGGGTAGAGACAGGAGAGGCAGGGGAGAGACAGGAGCAGGCAGGAGAGGCAGGGAGAGAGACAGGAGCAGGCAGGGAGAGAGACAGGGAGAGAGACAGGAGCAGGCAGGGTGAACGACAGGAGCAGGCAGGAGAGGCAGGGGGAGAGACAGGAGCAGGTGGGGGAGAGACAGGAGCAGGCAGGAGAGGCAGGGAGAGAGACAGGAGCAGGCAGGGGGAGAGACAGGAGCAGGCGGGGGAGAGACAGGGGGAGAGACAAGAGCAGGCGGGGGAGAGACAGGAGCAGGCAGGGGGAGAGACAGGAGCAGGCAGGGGGAGAGACAGGGATAGAGACAGGAGCAGGCAGGAGAGGCAGGGGGAGAGACAGGAGCAGGCAGGAGAGGCAGGGGGAGAGAGGAGCAGGCAGGAGAGGCAGGGAGAGAGACAGGAGCAGGCAGGAGAGGCAGGGAGAGAGACAGGAGCAGGCGGGGGAGAGACAGGAGCAGTGGACCTGGATCTTGCTGATGCAGTCCGCGGTGCTGGGCGCCAGGATACAGGACAGCTTGGCGAAAGCGGCCACAGCCGCCGCGGGCAGCACCGCCGCCAGAGCCCGGGCCAGGTCCGCACACTTCCTCTGCTCCCGGTCCGACACGCAGCACCAGCGGAACTTCTTGCCTGCGGAGGGAGAGAGTGTGACCCCTGGGGTGACCCTGGGGCTCCCACGTTAACCTCGGTGCCCGGATTCCGTCCTAAGAGAGGACTTTTAACTTTCAGCTCAGCTAATTGGATTGAGCTGTAATCGCTTGATTAACCCCAGTTCTGCCGATCACTTCGGCGATGAATGCTCAGCTGGAGCACAGACTCCTGCTGGCACTGATGATGACCTCTGGTCTGGCGCATAAGGCGCAAGACATTATCTACGGACTACTGGCTTGTTTTCTTCAGCGTTAAACCCAACTGGAGGCGAAGTCTCGTCGCTCCTAGAGGCGCGTACCTGCAGTGTGGCACGAGCACGCGACGAGAATCAGGGCGATGAGCGCTGTTCTCATGGTGCAGTTTGAGAACTCCGTCTGCACGGCAGCTGTTCCCGTCCCTCCGTCCGTCTGAGCCCGTCCGCTGTCCGCCTGCGTCTCTCTGAGCCCGTCCGCTGTCCGCCCGCGTCTCTCTGAGCCCGTCCGCTGTCCGCTGTCCGCCCGCGTCTCTCTGAGCCCGTCCGCTGTCCGCTGTCCGCCCGCGTCTCTCTGAGCCCGTCCGCTGTCCGCTGTCCGCCTGCGTCTCTCTGAGCCCGTCCGCTGTCCGCTGTCTGCTGTCCACCTGCGTCTCTCTGAGCCCGTCCGCTGTCCGCTGTCCGCCTGCGTCTCTCTGAGCCCGTCCGCTGTCCGCCTGCGTCTCCCTGAGCCCGTCCGCTGTCCGCCTGCGTCTCTCTGAGCCCGTCCGCTGTCCGCTGTCCGCCTGCGTCTCTGAGCCCGTCCGCTGTCCGCTGTCCGCCTGCGTCTCTCTGAGCCCGTCCGCTGTCCGCTGTCCGCCTGCGTCTCTCTTAGCCCGTCCTCTGTCCGGGAGCGACTTCACCGCGCGCGTCACACCGGCTTGGCGTCCTGCGACCACAGAGCGCGCGTCTGCGAAAACACTCTCGCCTCGAGAAATTCCTCGGAGCTGCAGGAGTCAAGGAAAAAGGTGTTTTTCTGCGAGAAAAGATTTTTGAGCGTGCATATGGGAAACATTTCCGGTTCCACCGCAACCAGGGTCACATCTGTCAGAGAGCCGACTCTTGAAACGCGTGCCAGCCCGGGCCGGGCGGTTCTGAAAGAGCTCGGCTTTGCGCACTATTCACGCATGCGTTCCAACTTCAGACCCACCCGTGTCCACTTGGAAATCAAAGCAACCACATGTTTAGAATCTAATTGTAATCTGATGGGGAAATATTGGCTCTGTAAAAATTACGATCATGAAACGGTGATCAGTTCAGGGGTATGGCCTTACTGAACCATGCTATTATGTCCACAAAAACAGAAAGATCATCAGTCACGAGATACAAAGTTGTGCCACGCCTGTTATTCCAACCAAGAGCTACACACAGCGACACATCAGCCAAGCCCTACGCACAGTAACTCATCGGCCAAGAGTTACGCACAGTAACACATCGGCCAAGAGCTACGCACAGTAACTCATCGGCCAAGAGTTACGCACAGTAACACATCGGCCAAGAGCTACGCACAGTAACACATCAGCCAGGAGTTACGCACAGTAACACATCAGCCAAGCGTTACGCACAGTAACACATCAGCCAAGAGCTGCGCACAGTAGCGCTGAGGACACCGATAGATTTCTGAACTGCGTTTGTTTTCCCCATTTTTATGAATACAGTTTAGAACAGAAAACACTCGGATCCCATTCGCTGTAGCACTGCTGGTATTCATCAGAGTGCGAGGTTTTCCGTGTTTGTGTGAGTCAAGAAGGAAGCACGCCGGAGGCCTCTAGCCGGGAGCTGGTATCGCAATCACGGGCGAGGAGCTGAAACTCGGAAACATCTGCCCGCCACATTACTGCCTGTTCAGCAGGAATAAGGTGACACAGGAACTCGGGAAGATAAATGGGATAAAAGGTGCTGTATAAACGCAGTTTGTCAGACTAAATCTTGTTTTAGAAGTGCACGTGTGTACCAGCGGTGCCTTTTCCAGAGCGCCGAGCCCAGACTCGTCCCGGAAGGGCGGCCCGCCAGCCCAGCGCGGGTGCACGTCAGGATGCCGACTGATGGGGAATAACGACTCTTCGCCGGCTGACACCTCTGTTCTGCGGTGCGAAATCCGCCTGTTGTTATGAATGCTCGCGGGCTGCTTCACGAAGCACGTTTATCTAATTAAAGCTTTTCTCGGTTTAGCAGGATTGAAATAACCAGATGACTGCCTTTCACGAAGGTAATCTCTGGTTTCAGCTTTCCGGTTAAAGCGATTTAAGTTTGAACAATATGAGAAAAGCGAATTGCAATTGCGCGTTCACGCCGCACTTCTGACACGCTAACTGCGCGTTCACGCCGCACTTCTGACACGCTAACTGCGCGTTCACGCCGCACTTCTGACACGCTAACTGCGCGTTCACGCCGCACTTCTGACACGCTAACTGCGCGTTCACGCCGCAAGGGAGGAAGGAGGCGTCAAATCCTTCATCAGCGCCGGCGGCGGCGACAGAACGAGCGTCTTCATCCAGTGACCATGAATTACAGATCTTTCTGGAAAATAAAACAGCCATCAGGATTAAATCAGCTGAAGATTTATACAGCAGCCGCTGCAAAAGCCAAAGAAGACGCCTGGCAAGGAACGGCGCGATAAAGTGTGCGATGATAGAACAGGCATCGGCATTATTAAGGCATTGAAGTGCTGCTCCTCCTGAAGCCGTTGTGCAGGTGTACAGTATTGTCCTGATGCTGCAGTAGCTGACTGTCACAGCGCCCAGCACAGCAATATCGTCCACAGGGCTGCTGTACAGCACAGCGTGGTGCACTGGCACCAGCAGCCAGACCACCCTGCCGCTCCCAGCTGGCAGCCCACTGAAGCCCAGCAGTGTGAGCCTGGTCAGTACCTGGAGGGGAGACTCCTGGGAAAGCTGAGGCTGCTGCTGGAGGAGGTGTTAGTGGGGCCAGCAGGGGGCGCTCACCCTGCGGTCTGTGTGGGTCCTAATGCCCCAGTATAGTGACGGGGACACTATACTGTAAACAGGCGCCGTCCTTCGGATGAGACGTAAAACCCAGGTCCTGACTCTCTGTGGTCATTAAAAATCCCAGGGTGTTTCTTGAAAAGAGTAGGGGTGTTACCCCAGTGTCCTGGCCAAATTTCCCCCTGGCCTTTACCAGTCATGGCCTCCTAATAATCCCCATCTCTGAACTGGCTTCATCACTCTGCTCTCCTCCCCACTGAGAGCTGGTGTGTGGGGAGCGGACTGGCGCATCATCCAGGTGGGGCTGCACACTGGTGGTGGTGGAGGGGATCCCCATGACCTGTAAAGAGCTTTGAGTGGAGTGTCCAGAAAAGTGCTATATAAGTGTAAGTGATTATTATTATAATAATAATTATTATTATTATTATTACTAGTGCAGCCTCCGGGTGGTTGTAGCCAACAGGCAGTGTGAGGGGAGTAAGACTGGAGCAGGAGCCATCGTCATTAGCAGTCCTTTACTGGGGTGTTGTCTTTTTCCCAACACGTTTTGTTCTGGGAATCAAATAGTTGAGGTGAGACTCCCCCCAGGTTGGCCTTAAGCCAGGTAAAAAAGTGACCTAATTATAACGGGGGGAAATGAAGCCAGAAGAAATGAGAACAACAAACACATCCTATGAAAGTGTGGGCTGTGTCACCAGAAGGGTGTTCAGCTCTGGTGCGCCTCTCAGCTCTGCCACCCTGCTGATCCAGAGGGATGGGAGAAGGTCATCACAGCACACAGGTGGTGAGGGCAGGGTCTCTCTCCTTCCTGAGGGTGGCAGTGTTGAGCAGCGCAGCACAGGCAACAGGGCTGTCACCCGGCCTGGCTGTGTGGGGGGCCCCGCCCGGACAGAGTCACGTACGTGTTGCGTCATAGATCACGTGATCCCTACCACAGGAAACAGTGGGCTGATGGAAACTGCATTATGAACGCCTGCGTCTAAGGTGACAGCCTTTGTAGGCACACAACGTCTAAAAACCTCTTCTGATGGGAATGACAATAATTTGTATTGTCTTTTGTGTAATCAATGTTCATAATTTTAGACTAAGAAAACTAGAATTTTTTTTTTACTGCACAATGATGCTGTGAATTGATTTTCTGTTGAGAAAAATATCAGCCTCGTTTGGCCCTGTGGGGGCTGTAATGGGGATGTCTGAGCAGGCCAGAGCACCTGTCATATGAGGAAGTTCTGCAAGAGATGTGTAGCTCAAGGTGCATGGTGGCAGGGAACAGAAGCTACATTTACAGTGGATAGAATTGTATATGAGTATTACCAGATACTTCATGAAGCCCGTTCGATGGTATTTACTAATGTACGGCCTGGAATCGTCATGAATGGACGCAGGAACTATTTCAATGCGAACTGCGTTTCCCTCACTGCAGGAAACACTGTCGCTCCCCTGAAGCGCTTCGGGTCGGCAACACAGTAAAAAAAATACACCAGTCACAAGGGGAAAAAATATCGAATACAAATGATCAGCGAACTGTAAAGGGTTTAGGTCTTCACTCTTCTTGCATTCTCTTCGCAAAGCTCTCACATCAGCCGGATCCCTGAAGGAATCTGGCGTCGGTTTTTTGCAGCGGACTCACTGGTCTGTGAGTCGTATGACTTCACCTGCGCCGGAGCAGGTGACGAGATGAGGATATATTGCTATAATCATCTAACAGGATGCAATTCAATCTTGCTTCGTGAAACCGAATATCTAGACTTTTGCCAACTTGTTTACTAAAGTTACCCGGTTATGGCAGAGTAATCTCGTTAAACCTGTTAAAGCCTTTTGAGGTAACAGCCTTGAAGCACGGTGAGTGTTGTTATAGCGACACGCAATTAGCACTGTCCGCGCGTCCATGTTTAAGCATCGCTCATAGGCCCGCGGTCACGCATCCTCAGTGACGAAACGAGCAGGGGAGCCGCTGATTGGCTGACCGTGGGCAGGCTGGTTTGGAAAAGATGGCGGCGTCCTTGTTGAAGGTGTCTGCGGGGACTTTGGGCCGCGGGAGCAGGTAACCAAGCATGGCTTGTGTTTCATTTTATAAACTCCTCGTAGACCCCGAAAGCAGCTGAAGGGAAAAGCGTGTGCCTGGGGTTCTTACGTTTACACAAGCGGACAGTGGCTGGAGGAGCCGCACTGGGATAACGTTCACTCCTCTTGCAGGGCCAGGGAGCAGTTCGTATTTGACACAGGATTGAGACGCACAACAGGAGCGAGGAGACACGCTGCGGTTGGCGGGTGCGAGTGTTGTATCCCAATAACTGGCCCCGGCGCCAGTGTTGCATCTCACAACCTGGGCAAGAGAGGCGGGTCGGGGCGCCGCCGGGGAGGACGCGGACACCGTGTCGCTCTGAATGGGTTCCAGGCGCACTTTGAGGCCGGGGGCGCGGGGCGAGACACGTCGTTCGCCTGCGGTGGCTGTGACGCCACTCACACGACCGCTTGCTGCGGATCCTGCTGTCGATAAGGACGGTGAACTTTGGCCCTGGTGTTGCCACCAAGTCCAAATGTCTGGTGTGGTTGGCAGTGTCGGCTGTCGTGTTGAGAGTGTACCCACACGCCTGTGACCCCTGACTGCCCCCTGTCCCGTAGCAGGTAGTGTCTGTGTGTTCACTGCTGCTCCCTCACCGATCAGACAGCAGGCTCCCCGTTAGGAAGGTGCTGACATGGGTGCCACACTCCTGGGGACACGTGTGGGGTTCTGAAGTGTCTCTCCCCCCTGGGGGCTACAAGTATGGAGGGGGAGTCTGTGTTACCCCATTCATCTCTGGGTCCCCCTGGTTAGATGTGTGTTCATGTGCTCACCTGTGCAAAGTCCTCCCCCATGGCCAGCGCCCGGCCCTGCTGTCCTGTGATCAGTGTGCAGTGGACTCTCGGACTGACTCTGCTCTCTCTCTCTCTCTCTCTCTCTCTCTCTCAGCGTGATCAGATGGGGACAGAGGGGACCAGCGCGTGGACTGTCTGGCGGTAAGTGTCAACCCCTTGTCATCTGTCTGTCTAGTCCAGCAGGGGGCGATGATGCACAGCTTAGTCCCCCTGCCACAGCATGATTGCTAAGGCTGCTGCTGGAAGAGGTGTTAGTGGGGCCAGCAGGGGGCGCTCACCCTGCGGTCTGTGTGGCTCCTAATGCCCCACTATAGTGATGGGGACACTACACTGTAAAAAGGCGCCGTCCTACGGATGAGACGTAAAACTTATGTCCTGACTCTCTGTGGTCATTAAAAATCCCAGGGTGTTTCTCGGAAAGAGTAGGGGTATGTCCCCGGTGTCCTGGACAGATTTCTCCCAGCCTTTACCAGTCATGGCCTCCTAATAATCCCCATCTCTGAATTGGCTCCATCACTCTGCTCTCCTCCCCACTGAGAGCAGGTGGGGCTGCACACTGGTGCTGGTGGAGGGGATCCCCATTACCTGTAAAGTGCTTTGAGTGTAGTGTCCAGAAAAGCGCTGTGTAACCATAAGGAATCATTAATATTATTAAGGTCTCCTGTGCCTCTCTGGCACAGTATGTATGTACTGTTGTAGTTCCTCAGAACAGCCCATAGGTGGCAGAGCTTTATTTTACAGGTTGATTAAAACTTCCCTGTGTGCCAGTGGCCTAGATTCACTCTGCAGTCTTTATAAAAAATGATACAAATTCCTCTACTTCATAAGTATTGAAAATCATCTTGACTTTCATGGATAATGTCAGAATATATATACAGCATTTTAAAATGATTTATAATACAGTGGCCCTGTAATATGGAGTGGTGGCTCTGTGGCTAAGGATCTATGGCTGGAAGGTTGCTGGTTCAAATCCCACGGCCGGCAGAGGAATCCTACTCCGTTGGGCCCCTGAGCAAGGCCCTTCACCCCAACTGCTCCAGGGGTGCTGTATAAATGACTGACCCTGCGCTCTGACCCCCAGCTTCTCCCCCTCTCTGTGTGTCTCATGGAGAGCAAGCTGGGGTCTGCGAAAAGATGAATTCCTAATGCAAGAAATTGTATATGCCCAATAAAGTGATCTTATCTTAATAAATTGTGTACAAATTAGTTTGACTTTGTGGTTTTAATTCAGTCGTTGAGATCAGTGTACGTCAGTCTGATCCACTCCAGGACTTGCCAAGAGCTGACACAGAGATGAGGTTTCTGAGTGAATTAGTATACTGAACATCAAAAGGAACATCTCTCTCAATGCACATGTTTTTTTTAAACAGTATGCAGGTTCTGTACATTATCGGTCTGGGCAGGAGAGTCCAGTTGCTAGTAGGCGCCACCCTGCTAGGGCCTCGGGACCTTCTTGCGGGCTCGTCCTGGGGTGACTGCTGGACAGCGTGTGTCCGTGCTGCACTGGGGACATCCTGCTTGCCAGTGGGGCGAGCTGGGCTGACCGGTGGAAGGGCTGCAGGGGGCAGCGGGACAGAAGCCCGCAGAGCTGCTCCTCTGTCTTTGCCCCGCGGCTGGAGAGACGTTCATGAGCATCTCGGGTCTGATCCACAACACTTGCTCCACAAAAAGATTATTTGCCTAATAACGTTGAGCATTTGTAGCTATGTGATTAGATTTCTTTGATGCTCAGTATATGAACACACGCAGAGTTAAAAGTTATGAAAGGTAGCAGTTTTCCCATTTTAACCAGTACAGCCCGGACACGGGCCCTGCAGCTCGCGGTAAAACCTGGAACGGCTCAGACTGCTGCGTGCCGGGGGGCTGCTGCTCCCCGTCTGGGTCTTGGGCACGTGTGAAAGCGAGCTCTGTGTGTTTCCTGCAGGGGGGCGCCGCCTGCACGCCGCCTCGCTGTCGCTGGGGGGGCGCGTGCGGCCCCTGTACGTGCTCCTGGTGTCGGGGGGCGGGTACGCGGGGTACACCCAGTACGGGCGCTACAGAGACCGGCGGCTGGAGCAGCTGGGCATTGAGGTCCCGCCACGCCTCGCCAACGAGATGCAGGTAGGCAAGAGCGTCTTCGCGAGGGGGGGAGAGACGCACAGCTGAACCACAGCGCCCCCTTCTGTACTGGCATGTAGCAGCGCAGATGGGGGGTCACCTCCGGGGTGCCCCTTTCCTACACCGCACGCAGGACGCATGCTCCTGCGAGATCGGAGCACGCGTGTCTGCTCCTGCAGGGGGGACGTGGCCGCATTTAGACGTTGAGGACAGTAAAGGAGCAAGTAAAGGTTTGTTCCCTGCTGAAAAGAAACGCAGCGTTGTAGCGTGATGCAGCTACGACGCCGCCTTTTCTTCTAAATATTCTCCGTAGGTTTCATCTCGCACCTCTCTTCACCCATCCTGACCTCACACCTCCTGATTGGCCACTCTGTCCGTCCCCTGCTCTCGCCCCTCGCCCCTCCTCTCTCCCAGCTTTTGTTCTCCCGCTACATTACCTTTGGTTACTGCCCCGTCTTTCTCACGCCCGAAGAAGGCTCCATGGCCGAAACGCTGTGTTTTCTTTCTCCTCTTTTCAGCATGGAATAAACCTTTACTTGTTCCTTTGCAGCCTGCCGCAGCTGGCCCACCTGACCTACTGCAGCCACCTACTTGAACTGTTGAGGCCAGTAGTTGGGTTGTTAAGGCCACAGTCTGACACTTGTCTGAAAGGCAGCCCCTTGTGCTGGACTGCGCTTCTCAGCCTGGGTTCTGAGCGTGGCTCGTCTGTGCCTGACAGGAGGGGGCGCTGTGATTTGGCGGGGGGCCCGCCCGCCGATGGACTCTGTGCGTTTGATGAGCCGCGCGCGCACGCGTCCTCCTTATTGCTGTTGCGGATGCAGCAAGGTGAAGCGGGTGAACACGAGGCGGGGCCTGCGCTCTGGATGCTGGGATTCTGGGTGTGTGTGTACGTGCGTGCGTGCGTGGAATTTGTCCACTTCCTGGGACTTGGGTCAATGAGACTTGAGCTGGATAGAGGGAGGAGCTCCGATCCCTCCCGATCCAGTATGCTCCTGTCAGCTCCTTAATTGCTTACTGGGTAATTAGAAGGATGAGTGTAGCAGTTGAGCTGCTGGCTGGACCAGGCCCTGTGTTGAGTGCCTCTGGGTGGACGTCCAGGGTTCCAGTTGTAGCTGTAGTGGAAGTCATTGTTACGATTCCACCACTGTTGCTGTGGGTCGCATCTACATTCGCATTGAGCCTTAAGGCTATTTTCCGCCTCGGCCGGAGCTGTTGACAGCCGGGTGAGAAGCGTCCCGTCACCCGGATGTTTGCGATGATGAGAGAGAGAGAGCAGGCTGGGGAGTATTTGCTCAAGAACCACACCTGCAGCACGAGTGGAGTCCTGCCTGGACACGCTGGCTCCATCAGGCTGCGTGAATGGTGATAATCATAAACCAGGGCTTGAATTTCGGCGCGGATGTGCTGCACAATTTTAGTTATTCCTGCATTTATAATGCAGGAATTTCCCACACGCATTTATTGGCAAGCTATCTCCCAAGTAGAATTAGCCTAAATCAATCCACACGTATTGAACTGAAGGACTGAGGTTTCCCAGCATGTTGCACGGCATTCCTGCAGGATTCGGTGACGTTACAATATCTGTGTGGTCGCTTTGCACATCTCGCATTTGTTATAGGCGGACGAATAGCAATGGAAAACGGGTCGATTTTGATTCAGAATCGGTTAACGTTCGTTCAGCGCAAAAGCTTCAAAATCTAGCTGATTAATTTGATCAGAAATGGGAGTGTTGGCCGAAAATAAAGTCTACTTCGGAAGAAGGCGAGCTCTCAAGAAAAAAATGCCCCCGAGCTAGGAAAAATGCAATAACGGTGATGAGATTGACAAAAGAAACAGCAGGGGGAAAAGCGCTCGGAGATGAGTTTCAGGCAACGTGGCTGGAAACATACCTGTGGCTCGACACGAACGACAGGGGAATGAGCTGCTCGGTTTGCAACACGTTCAGTAGGGTGACGTTTACTGGTTGGTGTTAAAAAACAAAATCGACTGCATTCATTAGACGCTTGAATGCAGTTGCTTGTAACTGAGCTCGAAAAGCGTGAGGCAGAATCCGATCACAGTGCTGTGGCTGGTGCAGTCGAAGCCGCACTATCGCGTGGCGAGGAAAGGGTTAAACGTCCCTCGTTGCAGAGACTGAGGTAGCCAATTAAAAATTTGTGGAACTCGTGAGATTCATGGGAGAAATGGAATAGATAGATAAGACTTTATTGATCCCGGAGGGAAATTGAGGTGTCCTTCGTTAAAACATACTAAGATTGAGGGGTCAAACTGTGGAGGCTATCTGGATGGCAAAGGGTTGTCAGAAACGCACCAGGCTATTGCAAGCACACTCTTAGAAGAGTTAGATGACTTTTCCATACGGCGGCCTGTGTATTCTTTAATAGTGGATGAGTCCCCTGATATAAGTGACAGTAAGCAGCTCATTATCTACGTAAGGTAAAACAAGGTGAAAACAAAGTTTTTAAGACACTCTGAAATTGCAGATGGGAGGGTAGAAACCTTTGAGCATGAAGCAACTAGTGAGGTGAAAAAATTAACCGGCCACCGAGGAGCGGTTCAAAAATTCAGGGACTAATTCAATTCAGGAATGAACCGGATTGTACTGCACAGCTTGGCCCTGCTGCAGGTGATGCAACCTGACCTGTTGAACCAGTGAAAAGGGTCCAGCAAGACTTGGCAAGTAAGAAGTAAGCAAGAAAGCGACAAGCTTTATGATCTGCAGATACACCTGGAGGAGCCAACACTAGAGTTTAACCGCATACAGTGAGGTGGTTGTCAATTCAGAGTGCAGTGTCAGTTGTTTACAGATCATTAAAGCACTCCCAAAGCATTTTCAAAAGGAAGACAGACTTCTCCACAGTCCAGCCTGTGGTTCACTGTACTAAAGATGCACTGGGAGAGATATTAGTCCATCCTGGCAACAGCATTAAAGGAGACAAACTGTTTGATGGTCAAACATAAAAGCCTGCCTTTAGCAACACGCAAAGCGTGGGTTGCTTGATGAGGTAGAGAAAAAAATAAGCATTCTTCTTAAGAAGTTATGTTCTTGTACCTTCAATGGAGAGGAGTGAAAGACAGATTGACAACAAGGTAGGACAGTATTTACAATGAAGCTCGTGTTGTGTAATAATTATTTCGATACACTCGTTTCATTGGTCTACTGTCATTCCCCCCCCGTGATGCTGAAATCCCCCCATGAGCTCTGTGTAAAAGGGGGAATTCCTCCTCATTTTCGACCCTGAATCTGAAGCCCTGATAAACGCAGAAGTGACGCGCTCGGTCTGGGCTGCAGTGCTGTCGCCTCTCCTGGCCGTGCGCGTCGGTGCTGCAGGCCTCCGGCCGATTGGAGTGGCGTGGTGCCGGGTTTTCTAAAGGCACTCCGAGTGGAAAGAGCTGGCGCAGTGCAGCCTGAAGGCAGCGATGCTGGAATGCGAACATGACCTTGGATTGCACAAGGCTGCCTTTATATTGTTTTTGTGGCAAAGCTGGACTTGTTGTTCTCTAATGGATTTGTGCCTGGAGTAGAATGACAATGTGGTGGGATGGTGTGATGCGGCGCGTGTGCCGTGATTGGTGGGGTGATGCAGTGTGTGTGTGTGTGTGTGTGTGTGCGCGTGTGTGCGCGTGCTGTGATTGGCTGGGCGATGCAGTGTGTGTGTGTGCGTGCTGTGATTGGCTGGGCGATGCAGTGTGTGTGTGTGTGTGCGTGCTGTGATTGGCTGGGCGATGCAGTGTGTGTGTGTGTGTGTGTGTGTGCGTGCGTGCGTGCTGTGATTGGCTGGGCGATGCAGTGTGTGTGTGTGTGCGTGCTGTGATTGGCTGGGCGATGCAGTGTGTGTGTGTGTGTGTGTGTGTGTGTGCGTGCTGTGATTGGCTGGGCGATGCAGTGTGTGTGTGTGTGTGCGTGCTGTGATTGGCTGGGCGATGCAGTGTGTGTGTGTGCGTGCTGTGATTGGCTGGGCGATGCAGTGTGTGTGTGTGTGTGTGTGTGTGCTGTGATTGGCTGGGCGATGCAGTGTGTGTGTGCGTGCTGTGATTGGCTGGGCGATGCAGTGTGTGTGTGTGTGCGTGCTGTGATTGGCTGGGCGATGCAGTGTGTGTGTGTGCGTACTGTGATTGGCTGGGCGATGCAGTGTGTGTGTGTGCGTGCTGTGATTGGCTGGGCGATGCAGTGTGTGTGTGTGCGTGCGTGCTGTGATTGGCTGGGCGATGCAGTGTGTGTGTGTGCCTGCTGTGATTGGCTGGGCGATGCAGTGTGTGTGTGTGCCTGCTGTGATTGGCTGGGCGATGCAGTGTGTTTGTGTGTGCCTGCTGTGATTGGCTGGGCGATGCAGTGTGTTTGTGTGTGTGTGAGATTGTCTGGGCGATGCTGTGTGTGTGTGTGCTGTGATTGGCTGGGCGATGCAGTGTGTGTGTGTGAGATTGGCTGGGCGATGCAGTGTGTGTGTGTGCTGTGATTGGCTGGGTGATGCAGTGTGTGTGTGTGCTGTGATTGGCTGGGTGATGCAGTGTGTGTGTGTGCCTGCTGTGATTGGCTGGGCGATGCAGTGTGTGTGTGTGCGTGCGTGCTGTGATTGGCTGGGTGATGCAGTGTGTGTGTGTGCCTGCTGTGATTGGCTGGGCGATGCAGTGTGTGTGTGTGCCTGCTGTGATTGGCTGGGTGATGCAGTGTGTGTGTGCCTGCTGTGATTGGCTGGGCGATGCAGTGTGTGTGTGTGTGCCTGCTGTGATTGGCTGGGCGATGCAGTGTGTTTGTGTGTGTGTGAGATTGTCTGGGCGATGCTGTGTGTGTGTGTGTGCTGTGATTGGCTGGGCGATGCAGTGTGTGTGTGTGAGATTGGCTGGGCGATGCAGTGTGTGTGTGTGCTGTGATTGGCTGGG
Organism: Atractosteus spatula; assembly: GCF_055471065.1. Classification (NCBI taxonomy): domain Eukaryota; kingdom Metazoa; phylum Chordata; class Actinopteri; order Semionotiformes; family Lepisosteidae; genus Atractosteus; species Atractosteus spatula. The sequence goes on from NC_142722.1 coordinate 4,092,016, forward strand.
CGATGCAGTTTTTGCCAGCTCACTCTGGCTCTTCTGTGCTAGTGTGGGGCCTGTGGTTTGTGCAGCGCAGGAGAGGAGCCAGGCTGTGTGAGGTCTGCAGCGCTCGGCCACATGTGTACTGCTGGTGAGAGGAAGCCAGCTCACACTGCACTCCGTTATTTCCAAATTGTGGTGAAGTGTTATCGGTGACTTCATGTCCAAAGTCTGACTGTGTTGACGTGGTCCTGAGCTGTTGTGCAACATCCTCTTTTCAAAGACAGAAGGATGTCTGAGCGTGATGCCGGGGCAGAGAGAGAGTTAAAGGCACAGAGAGGGAGGCGAGAGGAGAAACACTGGCCTGTTGTCTGTACCAGCTTCTCTAAGAGCTCCTGTAATCCACCAGTCCTGTTGCTCTCATGCCGGAGCTCCTCCAGGGCCTGGGCTGTCCCTGTGTCCCTGCTGTAGGAAATCCTCTAGGATCCTGTCCCAGCGTGACTCTCTGGAGCAGGCGGCTCGTCCACAGGGTGGGGGAGACCCTCGGTCTGATTGCTATGCTCTTACCCAGAGTGCTTGGTGTGTGGAATGTGACACATGACCCCTCCTGGCCAGGGGCTCCTGCAGAGCTCTCTGTGTCTCCATGCTGGAGGGCTGTGTTAGGAAGACAAATGACTTGCAATGTTGCCAAAGCAATAACAATTAGCAAAACATTTATAAAAAGTTTTGCAAAACTCCCTCTCAGGGAGATCACATACTCTGCTGCCAGCTCAGTTGAGTTCTCTCCCACCTCTCCCAGTAGGATTGGGACCCGTTGTGATTCTGGCAGGTGTGGGAACTTTGGGATTAGATTTCTGAATTTAGGGAAGAATGTTTCTCTAATCCCAGAGTATCTGTCACAGTGCAGTAGGAAGTGCAGCTCTGTCTCTATTTCTCCCTGCTGGCAGTGGGAGCACAGCCTGTCCTCTCTGGGCAGCCAGGTCTGCCTGTGTCGCCCAGTTTCTATGGCCAGGCTGTGGTCACTGAGTCCTCCTGTGTTTAGTGTCTATGTCCAGGCTGTGGTCACTCAGCCTGTAATTCAGAGAAGAAGAGGGTCTGTTTCTCTTTTTTGTCTCTTACCCTGGTCAGATACTCAGCAAGTACAGTGGATATGAAAAGTCTACACACCCTTATTGAAATTTCAGCTTTTGTTGATGTGCAGACTGAAATCTTTACTTTAACAAGATCTTGTAACCAATAATATTTAAGTGAAAAAATGAGTCATTTTTAGGAAAAATAATTAAAAACAAAAATGCCTTTGTTACATAAGTGTGCACACCCATTAACTAATAACTAGTTGAGTTGACTGTGTGCTTCGGAGTGGTTGTCGTATTGGAAGGTGGAAATCTTCTTTAACTTCAGCTTTCTGGTAGAGGAGAGCAGGTTTTTCCACCAAAATATCTTGATATTTTCCCCCCCTGCTGAAGAGAAGCAGCCCCATATCATGCTGCTGCTGCCACCACACTTCGCAGTAGGTCCCGTGTTCTTGGGGTGATGAGCTGTTAGAATTAAGCCCAAGGAGTTGTACCTTGGTCTCATCAGACCATAAAACATGTTCCCACATGGTTTTAGGAGATCGAATGTCTTCCTGGAAAATTATGATGGGCTTTATACCATCTTGCCGCCCTACCCCACAGCTCCGACTTGTGGAGAATATGTGAAATGGTTATAATATGCAGGGAGCGACCAGTTACTGTCATAAATTCCTGCAGCTCCTTTAAGGTTGCTGTTGGCCTCTTGGAAGCCTCTCCGATGAGCTCTCCTTGCCCGGATGTCCTGATCTTTGCAATGTCCTGGTGGTGCCACCTCTCACTGATGGTCTTCTATGATCTATGTAACGCCTTTGAAATACTTTTATATTCCTCTCCTGATCTGCACCTCTCAGCAAGAAGATCCCATAGAATTTGTTAGCTCCTTGTCGACCATGGTTATCTCTGCACTAAGCAGCCAAGAAACCTTCAGGGAAATCCTACAGGAGCAGCTGATTTTATTTGGGGCTAATCGCAGTCACTTCAGTTGATGTCAGGTGAAGGCAAATTACCGTTTGGAATGTGATTGACACAGTTACAACCCCCTTTATAAAGGGTGTGCCCACTTGCGCAACATAGGCATTAAAAGCTTTTTTATTTTTTAATTATTTTTCTGAAAACCAATCCATTTGTTTTTCACTTAAACATAGTTGGTTACAAGATCTTATTAAAAATGTCATGATTTCTCTTGATTTCAGCCATTGCATCAACAAAACCTGAAATTTCAGTGAGGGAGTGTAGACCTTTGATATCCACTGTGCATATTGAAGAAGAGTAGTTTTAAACGTCTGTTAATTGTTATTGCTTTGGCAGCTCTGTAACTCTCCAGCCAGGCCAGCCAAGCCTGTGTCCGGAGAGTTAAAGGCACAGGGCTGCTGTCGGCTGAGCCGGAGTCTTTGTTCGCACACGGCTGCCCTGCCTGTGCCTTTAAGTGGGTCTGCGTGGAGCACAGGGGGAGGCGGAGCTGAGAGAGAGAGACCAGAAACTTCTTCTTTCAGTTTGGTCTCATTCTTCCCCTCCGAGCTTGAGCCCCACATGAATTTCAGGAACGGGAGGAGTCACAAGGCTGCGAGCTGTCTCCGACCGGACAGAGAGGAAGACAGCGGGGTAGTGTTCGACTTCTGACTTAATCCATCGTAAGTCAGACAAAAGAAAAACTGTCTTCTCTTTTCAGCTGAAGGAGAAACTCCCACAGGTGAAGGTCTAAGAGTTTCATGGAAGTTGGTGCTGTTGATCTGTACTGATGATGCTCACCGGTTAGGGGGAGTCAGGCTTTGGCAGTTCTGGGTGTCTAATTCACTGGAGAGCAGCTCTGGTCGCTTCTTGAGGGTTATTCTCTCTGTGGTGTGGTCTCTCCGTTAAGTAAAATGTAGAGTTTTTCTTCAGGGCCCGATCTAAAACCCCACAGTGTACAATTCGGTTAATCTAAGGCTTATACGCCATCTGCTTTGTTTTTCTGTGTGGAAACCTTTTTTTTTCCTACCCAGTGATTTATCAGTGGGCTGGACTGCCCGGTGTTGAAGATGAGATTGGGTCTGGGGCTAGAATCCGCAGGAGGTTCAGAAAGGGGCCCTGAGGTTCTGTTGGCCTTTTTAGAGAGAGCGGAGGGGGGGGGGGGGGTGCCAGTCGTGAGCACACCAGTTAAGGATGTGGGAGTTGTGCTCGTCGGTCTGGGGGCTCAGTGCGAGTGACTCACAGGAAGCACATCTGCGGTCTTGCTCGTGGACTTCCTGTGAGATCAGCAGGTGAATGGGCATCTGAGCCGTTGCAGAATTTTTTAAAAAAAATTCTGAAGTCGTGAGTTTCCCCTCACTGAGTAGGGTCCAGCATAGGCTGAGAAGAGTCATTCCTGCACACTGACCAGGTGTCCACTGGGCCACAGACCGGACCTCTCTGAGCTGTCCTCCTCATTGGCTCTAGGCTTTCTCAGAGAAGGGCATCTGTCTTGAGAAGTAATACTTCTGAACCTCCTGGGTGCTGTCTTGTGACAGTGCTCTGAGGACGGGCTGGAACTGGGATTACTGGTTCAGCTGACACAGATGCGGAAAACACAAAACAAATATGCCTATTATTGGAAGAGTAAATGTGAATGCAGTGCAAATATTTATGAAAGGAGAGAAACAAGCTCTACAAAAGAGATTCTAGCTTCCTGATGTAGCAAAAATGTATTTAACCTGTTCTGCAGTGTCTTCAGTCCAGTCAGGAGTGTCTCAGTGTGTGTGAATTCAGGGGGAGTGTGAGAGGAGAGGGACAGCAGTGTCTCCAGTCCAGTCAGGAGTGTGTCAGTGTGTGAATTCAGGGGGAGTGTGAGAGGAGAGGGACAGCAGTGTCTCTAGCAGTGTCTCCAGTCCAGTCAGGAGTGTGTCAGTATATGAATTCAGGGGGAGTGTGAGAGGAGAGGGACAGCAGTGTCTCCAGTCCAGTCAGGAGTGTGTCAGTGTGTGAATTCAGGGGAGTGTGAGAGGAGAGGGACAGCAGTGTCTCTAGCAGTGTCTCCAGTCCAGTCAGGAGTGTCTCAGTGTGTGAATTCAGGGGGAGTGTGAGAGGAGAGGGACAGCAGTGTCTCTAGCAGTGTCTCCAGTCCAGTCAGGAGTGTCTCAGTGTGTGAATTCAGGGGGAGAGTGAGAGGAGAGGGACAGCAGTGTCTCCAGTCCAGTCAGGAGTGTGTCAGTGTGTGAATTCAGGGGGAGTGTGAGAGGAGAGGGACAGCAGTGTCTCTAGCAGTGTCTCCAGTCCAGTCATGAGTGTCTCAGTGTGTGAATTCAGGGGGAATGTGAGAGGAGAGGGACAGCAGTGTCTCCAGTCCAGTCAGGAGTGTCTCAGTGTGTGAATTCGGGGGGAGTGTGAGAGGAGAGGGACAGCAGTGTCTCCAGCAGTGTCTCCAGTCCAGTCAGGAGTGTGTCAGTGTGTGAATTCAGGGGAGTGTGAGAGGAGAGGGACAGCAGTGTCTCTAGCAGTGTCTCCAGTCCAGTCAGGAGTGTCTCAGTGTGTGAATTCGGGGGGAGTGTGAGAGGAGAGGGACAGCAGTGTCTCTAGCAGTGTCTCCAGTCCAGTCAGGAGTGTCTCAGTGTGTGAATTCAGGGGGAGAGTGAGAGGAGAGGGACAGCAGTGTCTCCAGTCCAGTCAGGAGTGTGTCAGTGTGTGAATTCAGGGGGAGTGTGAGAGGAGAGGGACAGCAGTGTCTCTAGCAGTGTCTCCAGTCCAGTCATGAGTGTCTCAGTGTGTGAATTCAGGGGGAATGTGAGAGGAGAGGGACAGCAGTGTCTCCAGTCCAGTCAGGAGTGTCTCAGTGTGTGAATTCAGGGGGAATGTGAGAGGAGAGGGACAGCAGTGTCTCCAGTCCAGTCAGGAGTGTCAGTGTGTGAATTCAGGGGGAGTGTGAGAGGAGAGGGACAGCAGTGTCTCCAGTCCAGTCAGGTGTCTCAGTGTGTGTGAATTCAGAGGAGTGTCAGAGGAGAGGGACAGCAGTGTCTCCAGTCCAGTCAGGAGTGTCTCAGTGTGTGAATTCGGGGGGAGTGTGAGAGGAGAGGGACAGCAGTGTCTCCAGCAGTGTCTCCAGTCCAGTCAGGAGTGTGTCTGTGTGTGAATTCAGGGGGACTGTGAGAGGAGAGGGACAGCAGTGTCTCTAGCAGTGTCTCCAGTCCGGTCAGGAGTGTCTCAGTGTGTGAATTCAGGGGGGGTGTGAGAGGAGAGGGACAGCAGTGTCTCTAGCAGTGTCTCCAGTCCAGTCAGGAGTGTGTCAGTGTGTGAATTAAGGGGGACTGTGAGAGGAGAGGGACAGCAGTGTCCCCAGTCCAGTCAGGAGTGTGTCAGTGTGTGAATTCAGGGGAAGTGTGAGAGGAGAAGGACAGCAGTGTCTCCAGTCCAGTCAGGAGTGTGTCAGTGTGTGAATTAAGGGGGACTGTGAGAGGAGAGGGACAGCAGTGTCTCCAGTCCAGTCAGGAGTGTGTCAGTGTGTGAATTCAGGGGGAGTGTGAGAGGAGAGGGACAGCAGTGTCTCTAGCAGTGTCTCCAGTCCAGTCAGGAGTGTGTCAGTGTGTGAAGTTAGGGGGAGTGTGAGCGGAGAGGGACAGCAGTGTCTCTAGCAGTGTCTCCTGTCCAGTCAGGAGTGTCTCAGTGTGTGAATTCAGGGGGAGTGTGAGCGGAGAGGGACAGCAGTGTCTCTAGCAGTGTCTCCAGTCCAGTCAGGAGTGTGTCAGTGTGTGAATTCAGGGGGAGTGTGAGCGGAGAGGGACAGCAGTGTCTCCTGTCCAGTCAGGAGTGTGTCAGTATATGAATTCAGGGGGAGTGTGAGAGGAGAGGGACAGCAGTGTCTCCTGTCCAGTCAGGAGTGTCTCAGTGTGTGAATTCAGGGGGAGTGTGAGCGGAGAGGGACAGCAGTGTCTCCTGTCCAGTCAGGAGTGTCTCAGTGTGTGAATTCAGGGGGAGTGTTTAGAGGAGAGGGACAGCAGTGTCTCCTGTCCAGTCAGGAGTGTGTCAGTGTGTGAAGTCAGGGGGAGTGTGAGAGGAGAGGGACAGCAGTGTCTCCAGTCCAGTCAGGAGTGTGTCAGTGTGTGAAGTCAGGGGGAGTGTGAGAGGAGAGGGACAGCAGTGTCTCCAGTCCAGTCAGGAGTGTCTCAGTGTGTGAAGTCAGGGGGAGTGTGAGAGGAGAGGGACAGCAGTGTCTCTAGCAGTGTCTCCTGTCCAGTCAGGAGTGTCTCAGTGTGTGAGAGGAGAGGGACAGCAGTGATACTGCTTTTTTACCTTTACCTACCCTCCATCTCCGCTTCATTTCAGGTAAATACATTGGTGTCCCATTGCACAGCACTTTAATCCAGGTTGGAGTTTCCCAGAAGCAGCCCTCTGTTACAAATCCCTAGAGGTGAAGCAGAAGCGCTCTCTGTTTTCCATACATTAGCCCTGTGCGTTTTACTGTAAAATAAATTTATAAGCACCTGCTATTGGCAGCAAATAGTAAGATCTGGGGTGGACAGTGGTGGTGTGATTCCCTGTCAGGTGTGTGCCATGTGAATGTGCTGCAGGGCCATGCACACACCTGTGGGGCACTCCCTCTCTTGGCTCTCCAGGGCTGAGCGCAGGTCCAGACAAGCCTGCAACCTGTGGGTGGGAGTAGAGGGACAGACTGTACTGCAGGGAACTGGACCGGACTGGTGCTGGGAGAGGAGGAGTCGTCGATGTAGAGCTGGGCGGAATAGTACAAGCTGAGAGGCAAGAGAACAGCAGACGTACAGAGACAGAGGTGCACTTACAGTGCAGTAGCACTGTAAGAAATACTCTGGGATTGGACAAACATTCTTCCCTGAAATAACACTTCTAATCCCAGAATTCCCACAACTGCCAGAACAGCTCCCAGTCCTACTGGGAGTGGGAGGAGGGAGGGAACTCGGATGAGCTGGCAGCCCAGTACGTGGTCTCCTGTCACAGCCTGAGGAGCAGCGAATGACCCACTCAAATAACGTTCGTACTGCCATCAGGCGTGGCAGTAAAGCTGTTTGAATCCTGATGTATACAGTACAGCAGCTCGAGGTCAGAGGGCCCCTCAGGAATGTAGTGACAGAGCCCTCAGAGAGAGGGGGAGGGGAGGAGTGAGAGAGGGAGGGGAGCTGACCTCAGCCCCTCCTGCTTCATCTTCCTCTGCTCCAGGCAGGGCTCCAGCTCCTGGGTGACCTGCCAGGTCAGCCTGTTCGCAGCATTGAGCAGCCACAGGGCTGGACTCTGTGCAACCTCTTGGACCCCTGCTGTTCACAGCGAATTAGGCAGCCACGTCTGTTGGTAATATTGAGGTGCACATGACTGAGACTGCTGGAAACAGCCAGGGTGCCTGGGCCCTGCGGGTGACACGTTCAGACAACACGCCCGGACAGGTCACACCTCTGTCGCCTACAGCTGTGGACGGTAGTGGGGACTGCGGGCGGTCGTCTTCTGTTTGTCTGGGCCGCCGTCTGTTCAAGAGTGCTGCGTCTTTCAGGGAAACCTGGACTGGGTCAAGCTGCTGTGCATTGGGAGTCTGCAGTCTGGTTCTGTCTCATTGTCCTCACTGGGTTGTAAAGAGATGAAAGAACCTGCACTGACTGGCAGCTTTTACGTGTTAGGACTCACTGTGTTTAGTAGAGATGATGTACTGACTGAGCTCTCTCCTCTCACACTCCCCCTGAATTCACACACTGAGACACTCCAGACTGGACTGGAGACACTGCTAGAGACACTGCTGTCCTTCTCCTCTCACACTCCTCTGAATTCACACACAGACACACTCCTGACTGGACTGGAGACACTGCTAGAGACACTGCTGTCCCTGAATGCACACACACTGAGACACCCGACTGGACTGTAGACACTGCTTCTACTTTGAGAAGCATTCTGGAAACATTTACCATCTGAATATTCTAGTGATTGTCTTCAGATGTTTACAGCTGTGAAGATTTCTTGGGTGTTGCAACAGGGAAAATCTTAAATGAGTTAAAACTTGAAAAGCCAGTTGCATCTTCAGTCTGAGAGCTGTTAGGTTTTTGTGGCTTGCTTAATTACACCTTTCATCACTGGAGATGATGATGATGATAATCTTTTATTATTGAACACAAGGAGGAATAACACTGTTAGATTTTTTTTGCTTCGAAGCCCTGCTATTTTGGGAGGAAAAATCGAGATCGAGGCTTTGGCATGCAGTACTCATGTCGGGAGTGTCTGAGTCAGGCCGTGCAGGAGGCTCGCTGCAGGCAGGACCAGGCAGTGCTGTCGCGCTTGTGTCATCTGAGCATCAGGCCTCTGCTGCTGTCTGAGACATCGGGCCTGTGCACTCAGACAGTGACAATCAGCGCCCCTGTCTTCAGACAGCAGGCTTCCAGCCTGTGCTGCCCGCTCTCCCAGAATCCGGCCTTTCCTCCCTAATCCCAGAGCTCGCCTGTCTTGATTCCGGGGGTGGGTGTCTTTATCGAAGGCGTGCACCTTTTATATTCAACACGGCAGAGCCGAGGCTGTCCAGGGAGGCAGCCTCCACACCCGGTCGGCCCGGGGAGGCCGGTTTTCAGCCGGTCGGCGCCGGCGGCCCGTCTGCACTCGGTTCTCATGGGGCTGTGTTTTCTCACAAAGCCGGCAGGGCCCCCCTCCCCCACGCGGCCAGCCGCTGCGCGCTCAGGAAGCTGCGGCTCCGCTGCGCGCGCGCGAGAGAGAAAGAGAGAGAGAGAAGAGGCAGGAGAGCATCAGCGCTGCTGCGGCGGCTGAGACCCGCCGTCGAGCAGGGACATCAGCAGAGCCTCGCGCGGAGGAGGAGGAGGGGAGGAGGAGGCAGGATTATCCTGGACGGCGTCACATCCGCCCGTGCCGGAGGCTGAAGGCCAGCAGGAGAGAGAGAGAGAGCTCAGCTCTTTAAATCGCGCGATCATGTGCCAGGGCTACCTGCGGACAGCGCCGTGGAGTACAGGGAAATGGTGAGATGCTGCAGGTCTTTACATAGTCCTCCTTCTTGCTACAACCTCCGCAGAGTTAAGGTCCATGCGCGCAGGCTGCGGCCGGGCAGCGGCTCGAGCCAGGCAGGGGAGCGCGGAGCGCCGGGGGGGGGCAGCGGCGGCGAGGGGGGGGGCGGCGGCGGCCGCAGCGAGGCCAACGCTGCTCCCAGCCACCGGACACGATTCAGGTAACTACCGCTGGACGGCACGGCACTGCCCGGTGCCCGCCGACTGACCCCGACGGACCCACGGACTGACTCGCGGGGACTGGCGCAGCTCCAGAGAGGGAGGGAGGGAGGGAGGAAGGGAGGGAGAGGGAGAGCGCAGGGCAGGAGGGGAGAGGAAGAGTCCGCACCAGCTCAGCAAGACTCTGGACAGAGGTGGCAGGCCTGCGAGGGAGAGGCGGTGGGGGAGTGTGCGTGTTGTGTGTCGGCGTGTGTCATGTGCAAAGCCCTCTCGCTGTGGTGCAGAGCCCGTGTTTGGCCCGCTTACCCTGTAATGCCCTTAAGCTTTCCTGTGTGGTTTCTGCAGTGCTGGGCTCTCGGGCTCAGGCAGAAACAGAGGGAGGCCGCCGGTCCTCGCTCTCTGCTCTCTCACTTCCCCGTTGTGCTCTGTGGGGTTTTGCAAGCAGGAGGAGGAAGTTTTTGCACTGTCCTTTCTCCCCCAGCCCATCTCGGTGTGTTTGCATGAGAAAGAGCTCAGGGCTGAGCGCCGGTGCCTGTGATTGGGCACAGTGCGTCTGCAGTGAAGAGGGGAGGGGGAGGGGGCGCGGAGAGGCAGGCAGGCAGGCAGGCAGGCAGGCAGCGGGGCTCGGAGGCAGATCAAACCCAGCGGAGTTGGGGGCTGGGAGGCCAGACCCCTGGTGCCTGTTCTTTGCAGTGGGCGAAGGGACCGGCAGGGCGGCTGCAGCTGTGCCCAATCCGGGCTCGTTCCGGCCAGATCCTCTAGGCAGCGCTGGGACCTGCGTGACGCGCTTGTTCGGTGTCAGTAAGGGAGGATGCGTGCTTGCCGGCTGGAGAGAACTGGAACGTAGAGGGAGTCCGGGCTCCACCGCGCTCGAGAGGTCCGACAGCAGACGTTGTGGAGAAACTGGGAGTGGGGGTGAGGCGTGAGCGGTTTCCGAGAGATGCGCGTCTTGGTTTCTGAAATGGCTGGCTGTGGCGCTGTGCGGTGTGGCGTGTGTTGTGTGCAGTGTGGCGTGCGTCGTGTCTTGCGCGGTGTGAAGTATGCTGTGGTGTTGTGCAGTGTGGTGCGTGTATTGTACTGTGGGGTGCGCAGTGTGTCTGTGGCACGGTGCCGTGTGTGCGCCCCGGGGTCTGGAGGGGTTCAGTGGGCTGCCTGTCCCTGCAGGACCCAGGAGGTGTGTGTGGCCATGGCTCTGTGTGCTCTCTGCACGGGAGAGGGGGAGAGGGGGAGAGGGGAGGGGGCTGCTTGCTGCACCCCTCGGTCTCTCCTCTCTGTTGGAGGAGACCCTGCAGTGCTGGGACGAAGTGCTGGAGCTTCCCAGAGGCTCTTCCAGTCCGGACAGGGGAAATAATACCAGCCTTCCCAGAGAGCGTCTGCCTCAGGCCCTGCAGTACCGCTGCTGTCGTGCCCACTCTGCGTGCTGAGCGCTGTCTCTCGTTCACATCGGGGGCAGCGGCCCTGGCAGTTTTCCGTGCCGAAGGCTTGGAAAATCCCAGTGTTGTGGGAATGGCCTCCTGCTCTGCGATTCTCACGCCTCCCTGCTCCCTGAAGGCTGCAGCAGGTTTCCGAGCGATCGGGCAGTGATGGGCTCGTGGTTTTCTCTGCGTACCGGCGGCTGCAGTAAACAGTCACGCAGCGTCTGTCAGCGTTGGTGTGGCTTGGATTTTGTACTTTTTGCACAGAGGTGCTTTTTGTTTGTTTGTATTTCTTCCTTTTTGGCATTAAATAAAAAATCGGTCTGGCTGGGTTTATCATAAGCCTTTCCTCCAAAGCAAGATTTGCTCCTTGTTGCTAGAAAGCAGCGGTAGGACATTGGATGTTTGTTGTGGTTTGGCATCCCGATTGCAGGCTGGAAGTGAAAAGGCGTCTCTATGATTCTGCCTGCTTTAAGGAAACACAGCTGGGTTATTCCTGGGATACTTTTGCCCCAACCTGGATAGCTGTTTAATGGCTCCATGGCTTCAGATGATGCTGTTTAATAAGGCTGTTCTGTCCATAGGATCATCAACTTACAAACGAGAGGCCATTCAGCCCTGCTGTTTCTTGATGGAAAGCAGGGCATCAGCTTCAACAACATGGCTGTGAAGCTTGTTCCACAATCCCGTCACATTTTGTGTAAAGAACTGCCTCCTGCTGTTGGTTTTAAATGCACGTTTCTTTAGTTTCCACTTGCATCCTCTGTTTCATGTTCCTCCAGCCTGTCAGTGTGGAACATTCCCTTCAGGTTAAAGAGACTCAGTTCCCTCAGCCTGTCAGTGTGGGACACTCCCTTCAGACTAAAGAGACTCAGTTCCCTCAGCCTGTCAGTGTGGGACACTCCCTTTAGACTAAAGAGACATAGTTCCTAAAGCCTGTCAGTGTGGAACATTCCCTTCAGACTAAAGAGACTCAGTTCCTCCAGCCTGTCAGAGTGGGACACTCCCTTCAGACTGAAGAGACTCAGTTCCCTCAGCCTGTCAGAGTGGGACACTCCCTTCAGACTGAAGAGACTCAGTTCCCTCAGCCTGTCAGAGTGGGACACTCCCTTCAGACTGAAGAGACTCAGTTCCCTCAGCCTGTCAGAGTGGGACACTCCCTTCAGACTGAAGAGACTCAGTTCCCTCAGCCTGTCAGTGTGGGACACTCCCTTCAGACTGAAGAGACTCAGTTCCCTCAGCCTGTCAGAGTGGGACACTCCCTTGAGCTCCAGAATGTGTCAGGTTGCTCTTCTCTTGACTGATTTCAGAACAGAAATATATTTTCTATAACATGGTGACCAGAAGTGTACACAATATTTTAAATAAAGCCTTACTGCTGCTTGGTGTAATTTTAACATCACCTCCCTTGATTTAGATTCTGTGCTTTTAACTCTGTGTCCTGGCATTTTGTTTGCCTTTTTATTGCTTCCCCACATTGTCTGGAAGATGTACATGTGTGCTGACACTTCAGTCACATCTGCTCAATCCTCCTCCTGCAGGACTGTGCTGCTGCTCTGAGCGTGCAGTACCACCCATATCAACTATCCGTGTGCTGTCTGAGCTTCACAGTGTTCCTGCAGTGCTGGAGGGATGCTGAATGCATCACTGAGCGGTCAATTTTAAAATCAAAAGCAGCTACATGCATTCTGGGACTCCAGGCTACCTGGAGGTGACCATAGCTGTTCTGTCGTTGACTCATCAGGGCAGAAGACTGCGAGACATCGGTTTCTGTTACTTGCAGTCGGCTGGGTGCAGGAGCTGTGGTCTTGCGCTGACAGGCCGAGAGAAAGTGGTGTTTCAGTCCTCAGGTGTGCGTGCGTGGGAGGGGCAGGTGAGGGACAGGACAGGTGAGACTGGAGGCACAGGTGAAGGGGCAAGGTGGGAGTTGCCTGGATTTAGGAAGAGACCAGCCCACCTGCAGGGCTGGGAGTGTGGAGCCAGTCTGAGGGTCATGGTGAGGTCGTGGTCGGGACAGGAGAACTGGGGGGGCCTCTTGGATCCCCTCTGCTCTGACCTGTTCCCTGAAACGGTCAGCCAGTCCTCCTCCTGTCCTCTGATGTAAGGAGAGAGATGGCTGGACGAGCGTGGTGCCTTCTGGGGGCTCCTGAAGAGACCGGGGAGGGGGGAGCTGTGTGGGTGTGAGGGTACGAGGAGACTGTGGACTAGGTGGACATGAGGGTCAGGGGGTGGTGGGCAGTATGAGATGACCAGTGAGTCTGGAATAAAGGTTCCAGGTGAAGGGTCAGTCTGTAAGAGTGTAGGCTGATCTGGCGCACAGATGCGTGTGTTGAGGTGGAAGTTGGGGGGGTATCTGGGCTGCACGCGGTGATGTTTTCAGGATGCTCCTGGCTCAGTGGCGTGGGAAAAATATCCGTCAGTAAGAGACGATCGCGTTTTTATGGGCCCTGAGAGAGTCTTAAATCCCAGGTGAGCCCGCGGACTGCTGATTTTAAAGGTGGCTCCTTGCTCTTTCTGACAGCTAGGCGGGCTATCCCAGCAGTCCGTGCTGTCCGCATGCTGGATTAGTCTGCTACCTAGGTAATCGCTTTCAGAGGAAGTCCTGTCTGACCCAGTTCCCTGACACACAAGCGATAATCTGGATTAGGAAGTATCATGTCACCTTGCACTTCTCCATACTTAATGCATGTTAGTGTTGTGTTTGTGTCCTTAACCGTCTTAAAAGTTGTGATAAGCCGGGTGTTTTTAGGACAGCTGATCTAGGAAAGGTATATTCAGTCCCAGGTTAGACTGTAGCTCTGCTGCTCAATCCTGAGACTGGTGTGGCTGTTTTTAATGTCCTGGGTCATTACAGAGAGCCCAGAGAGGGTGGTTTAGTGATGTGCAAGAACACACAGCACCCTGTTTTAATTTATTTGATCAAACATTTTGTATGTAGAATCCTGATGGGTTTTCAGTGTGTCCCGATGAAACCCTGCAGGGGTCTGATTTCCCCGAGCGTCCTGACAGAGGATGCTGGGAAGTCCACCCCCCTTCCTGGTCGGCCAGGGAGCCCCTGCTGGCTCAGGTCATGAGGACACACTGGCCCTGACCAGGTCCTGCTGTGGTGACCCTGGCCTCCCTGTGGCAGGCTGCTGTCCTGCAGGCTGGCCCTGACCAGGTCCTGCTGTGGAAGATGTATTGCACAGTATAAATATATTGCACAAAAATCAGTTGTAAACAGGAAAACCAGCTGTAAACAGAATTCATGTTTAGTCCAAAAACGGGTCAGTGTTGCCCCTGCCCAGGCACACAGTGGATGAGTTGTACAGTCTTGTGACAGAAGGCCAGAATGGCCTCCTGTAGCGCTCCCTGTCGCACCGTGGGTGGATCAGCCTATTGCTGAACGTGCTCTTCATTTCCACAAGCATGTCATAGAGGGGATGGGAGACGTTGTCCATGATGGCCTCTAGTTTGGACACCATTCTCTTCTCAGGCACTACCTCCAGGGTGTCTAGATCAGACCCAGTGACAGAACGACAGTTCCGACAGAATGACCTAACTGGCTCTTCTGATCAGCTTGTTCAGCCTGTTAGACTGCTGCTGTCCTGCAGGCTGGCCCTGACCCAGACCCGTGTTAAAGGGGGGTTCCTACAGCACAACACCCCGATGGCACCCAGGGGTCGCAGTGCTCACCCCTGTCCAAACGCCACTCACTGGGGAGCCCCCCCTGTCTGCCGGAAGATCTCTTGCCCCCAGAAGACGATGACCTTGTCTCTCTTTGCCCCAGGGGTGGTCTCCGCGCCTGCAGGCCCTTTTGGGTCTGCTGACTTGTGGGATACTTCCTCCCGGGGTCCCCTGAGCCGTGGCGCCCCAGTCCGACGGAGGTTCAGGGGTCCAGGAGGGGGCTCGTCCCTCCCTGCCTGCGCAGAAGCGGAAAATCCCGTCCTTTCAGCCAGCTCCTCTCCCAGGAGTGCCCACGGCGGCCGGGCCGGGCCGTATTCACCGCTCTGCGGGTCCTGGTCGTGCCTTTTACTCTTCTTGCGGAAATGACAGGCGGAGATTTCTTGATAGCCGGTCGTACACATCCTTAATCAGCCAACTCCGGTGTGTTCAGAGAAAAACGTACATAGGGCAGTGGTCAGCGTTGCTGCCTCGCAGCACGGGGGCACTAGGTCCCATTCCCGGGGTCTGTCTGTGTGGAGTTTGTACGTTCTCCCTTTATTCACGTGCGGTTCCTCTCGGCCCTCTTGTCGAGAGACACGCCGGTAGGGGTTGTGCGTCTGTGTCTGCCCTGCGATGGGCTGGAGTCCTGTCCAGGGTGTGCCCTGTGCCCAGTGCTTGCCAGGATAGACACTGGCTCCCTCACGACCCCCTGTACTGGATAAAGCGGTCAGACAATGGATGTGCAGTACGTGAGCACTGTATCAGTACTGGAGGAAGCAGGCAGCTCTCCTCGGCTCTGTTTTTCATCAGTCACATTATGCCCAATGAGCTGTTCACGCGCCATTTCGACTGGTGTGTTTGCATTGTGCAGCAGTAGGCAATTAGTGTTGTTCGCTGCAGAGGCTGGGGTGCCTGATAGCCTGATACTGTTTAATTGCCTTGTTTTGGTCTCGGGAGATGAGTTGGCCTGCAGTGGGCTCCTTGCTCACTGCTGGTCTGTGCCATTGGCGTGAATCTCTGTCCCTCCTCTGTGGTGGTGTCAGAGTCCTCTCATTCATGGCTGAGAGGCAGAGACGTGGAGACGGGGGAGAGGGGACAGGGGAGGGGGTGAGAGGGGCACGAGTGCGGCGGACGTGTCCGACGATCCCCACGCGGGCCGGGCCCTCTCCCGGTCAGCCGGCCCAGCCCCACGCTTACACCCGGCCTGGCTTGGGCCAGCAGCCCCTGCAGGGTTCCTGCATTCTCAGAAGTGGTGGAGAGGGCAGCACACCGCAAACCCAGCATGAGGGTGCGTGTATCTGTACGTGTGAGGGGTGGGAGCTTGTTTGCTGGAGCTGGACTGCCGGCGTGCTGACTGTTTGCTCTGTGCTTTGAGCTGTGCCAGTCCTGCAGCAGTGTGAGAGAGGCGTGTCCCGCGACAGGGTGACGGACAGGACCTGTGGCCTGAGGATGTTAGGAAATGACGCTAGTGATAGTGACCACGTGTCCGAGTGTGACTGTAAGGATGTCCGCAGTACTGAGCTCTGATCTAATCTGTCCGTCTGCCTGTCTCTCTTGTCTTGTTTGTCACGGTCTCTCTCTGTACTTGTACTGGGTCTGTCTGTCTGTCTGTCTGTCTGTCTGTCTGTCTGTCTGTCTGTCTGTCTGTCTGTCTGTCTGTCTGTCTGTCTGTCTGTCTGTCTGTCTGTCTGTCCTGTGTCTGCACGTGTCATATCCCATGTCCCATGCCTGTCCTGATCTCTCCCATGTCCCCTGCATGTTCTGATCTCTCATATGTCTTTTGCGTGTCCTGATCTCTCCCGTGTCCCCTGCATGCGTGTGCTGCGTGTGCAGGTTGCAGTTTCCTCAGCTGGCTCTGCGGCGGCGGCTGGGCCAGCTCAGCTGTATGTCCCGTTCCACGCTGAAGCTGCGCTCATGGCCACTCTCCTTCCTCTACTACTTCCTGCCCTTCGGTGCCCTCAAACCCCTGGCCAAAGTGGGCTGGCGGCCCACCAGCAGGGTGAGTACTGTGCCAGGGCAAGTGGGCTGTGTGCCTGACCCGTGGTTTCACGAGTGTGTGCGTGCGTTATCCCAGCATCCAGACCCGCAAAACCCAAACACCGTCACTGCACGAGCAGCAGCAGGCTCCTCTGTCCCTGAGCTGCTGAGCGCACCTGGGCCAGCCCCCCGCAAGGGGGGGAAGGAGAGGAAACTGAAAATGTGTCTCCTGGATTGGAGGGGGCAGCCGCTTTTAAATTGAAGAATGAAATTCACAGAGTCTGCTGGGAATGGCAGGGCGCCCTCCTGTCTGCCTGGGCCATGCTGTGAGCCCGGCAGAGGGACGCTCCACCCCCGACAGACGGTGCTGACCAGGGGGCAGCTGCTACAGGCAGGCAGTGTGCCCGAGTGCTGTCCGACTCGTGCGGAGCTCCGGTTCGTGCTGGCAGACAGCTGTGCTGCCCCAGATACAGGCGGGCAGTGTGCCCGAGTGCTGTCCGACTCGTGCGGAGCTCCGGTTCGCGCTGGCAGACAGCTGTGCTGCCCCAGATACAGGCGGGCAGTGTGCCCGAGGCTTGCCCTGACCGTGCCCCTCTCCGCCAGGTTGCCCTGTACAAGTCCATCCCCACGCGCCTGCTGTCCCGCGCCTGGGGCCGCCTGAACCAGGTGGAGCTGCCCACCTGGCTGCGCAAGCCCGTGTACAGCCTGTACATCTGGACCTTCGGCGTGGACATGAAGGAGGCGGCGGTGGAGGACCTGCACCACTACCGCAACCTGAGCGAGTTCTTCAGGAGGAAGCTCAAGCCGCAGGCCCGGCCCGTCTGCGACTCGCACTGCGTGGTGAGGCACGGGGCGAGGGTTCTCCAGAGTTCAGTCTGCCTCCCTCCCTGCTGCTGGGGATCTGGCGCTCTCTCCCTCTCTCCATCCCCGGCGCTCTCTCTCTCGCGCTCTCTCCATCTCCATCTCTGGTGCGCTCTCTTTCTCTCTCTCTCAATTCAATTCAATTCAAGGTGCTTTATTAGCATGACCGATGGGTACAATCAGTGTTGCCAAAGCAAATAAAAATAATACAATTAACATGGAACAAAACATAAAATAAAAGTAAAATACAATCTACAGACATATTACAGACATTTACAACAAAGACATATCATATCATAAAATATTTACATATACTGTAGACAGATGGAGCATTCTCTCTCTGGATTATTATTGAGAGACAGGCTCACTGTTCCTCAGGCTGGGACAGGAGATCACAAACTGTATTATTATTATTTAGAGACAGGCTCATTGTCTGTTCCTCAGGCTGGGACAGGATATCACACACTGTATTATTATTATTGAGAGACAGGCTCACTGTCTGTTCCTCAGGCTGGGACAGGAGATCACACACTGTTTTATTATTATTGAGAGACAGGCTCACTGTCTGTTCCTCAGGCTGGGACAGGAGATCACACACTGTATTATTATCATGATGATGACGAAGGTGCCTCCTGATTGTGCCTGATGGTTTCCTGCTGTCTTACTGCCTGTGATCTGTGTGCGTGCCCTGTGTAGATCAGCCCGTCAGATGGGAAAATCCTGCACTTTGGTCGGGTCAAGAACTGTGAGGTGGAGCAGGTGAAGGGGGTCACCTACTCACTGGAGACTTTCTTGGGCCCACACACATGGGGCGACGGCCTGCCTCTGAACCGCAGTGAGTACCCCGAATCCTTCTCTTCTCTCTTGGATTGTGGGTCAGTACCTCCCTGTATTACTGGACCTCTGCTGTGTTGCGTGGGAATCCATCAAGCACTGGGGTCATGTGAAAACAGCTCCTGTTCTGTGTACATGTCTGACGTGGCATGACGTGTGTTTCTGCCTGTCCAGATGAGGAAGACTCCAGCTCCTTCCAGGATGTCCTGGTGACGAAGGAGGGTAACCAGCTATATCACTGTGTCATTTACCTGGCGCCAGGTGACTACCACTGTTTCCACTCACCCACTGACTGGAGGGTGGCACATCGACGGCACTTTCCAGGTGAGGAAGCTTTCCTTATGCATGTCCTACAGCACACCTGTCCCGCACCTCGCCTATACCTGTCCTACAGCACACCTGTCCCGCACTTCACCTGTCCCTGTCCTACAGCACACCTGTCCCGCACCTCGCCTATACCTGTCCTACAGCACACCTGTCCCGCACTTCACCTGTCCCTGTCCTACAGCACACCTGTCCCGCACCTCGCCTATACCTGTCCTACAGCACACCTGTCCCGCACCTCGCCTGTCCCTGTCCTGCAACACACCTGTCCCTGTCCTACAGCACACCTGTCCCACACCTCGCCTATACCTGTCCTACAGCACACCTGTCCTACAGCACACCTGTCCCACACCTCACCTGTCCCTGTCCTACAGCACACCTGTCCCTGTCTTTCAGTATACCTGTCCCGCACTTCACCTGTCCCTGTCCTACAGCACACCTGTCCCTGTCCTTCAGCACACCTGTCCTACCTGAGAGGCTCACACACAGTCTGCTCTTCCTGCTGACCATATTAAGAGCGCGTTTAGCTGCTTACCTCAGCTGAGCCCTAATCCCCCTTGGCGCAACCTTGGCTCTGCGCAGGCTGGGTCTCTGGAGGGCCGTGGGGACAGACAGGGAGGGGCGGTCGGTCAGGCTGGCCAGACACCCTACAGACCAGCTACGGGCTCGGACTCTTGTCCCGAGGGGAAGAAATAAAACAAGCAGTAGCTGAATTTTCCTGGAAGGAAAGGACCTAAATAAGAAACTCTCCCAGCAGAGATCAGACAGGAACGTTTTTCTGTCTCCCCCTCCCCCCAGGCTCCCTGATGTCTGTCAACCCGGGAGTGGCTCGCTGGATCAAGGAGCTGTTCTGCCACAACGAGCGAGTGGTCCTGAGTGGGGAGTGGACTCACGGCTTCTTCTCTCTCACGGCCGTGGGCGCCACCAACGTGGGCTCCATCCGCATCTACTTCGACAAGGTGAGACCCCCCTGCACCCCAACACCCCTCCCGCTGCCGGCCTCGTCATGTTTTTGAATGTGCACGTGAGTTTCACACGTTCCAGCACCTTTAAAATGAGACCAGAGGAGGAGGCTCCCGCGCGGGTGAGCTCTGGGGACCCCTGTCCTGCTTCTGGTCGCCCAGCTCCTGCTCTCTTCTTCCGGCCGTGATCTCGGCTCCAGAGTCGGAACGTTTATTTAACTTCATAATAAGATTAATCGCAACGGTTTTCACTGCTTTCGGCTCTGAAACCTGCTGGCCGTGGCCTTTTCACTATTGCGTTTTGCAAGGAAGTTCCAAACCTCTGGAATATTTGCAGGTTTTATTTTTCCACGCAGTAAAGCAGCTCGTTGGTTCAGTTAAGGCTTCCTTTCGGTCACTAACCTGCAGAGGGGGCACGCTGCTGACTGAGCACGGGCAGGGCTGGGGTGGCGGTTCTCTTCGTCACCCCTCCCTGGCTCTTGGCGATCACACTGGGGGAGTCGGAGATTGAGGGAGTCCCAGTTTTGTTTATCTGTGTGACGTCTGCTTGGAGGACCTCCATGCCGATACTATCAGCAGTTCTTCTGTAGCGCCCCCTGTGTTCGTGAACAGAATAAAACAGGAACTGGACACTGAGTTGAAAAGAGTATGTAATTAAGAGAGAGAAGAGATCAGATCACTTTATTGGCCCTATAGAATCTCTTGTATTAGAAATTTCTTTTAGTAGACCCCAGCTTGCTCTCCATGAGACACACAGACAGATCAGAGCGCAGGGTCAGCCATTTATACGGCGCCCCTGGAGCAGTTGGGGTTAAGGGCCTTGCTCAGGGGCCCAACGGAGTAGGATTCCTCTGCCGGCCGCGGGATGCGAACCGGCAACCTTCCAGGGGCACCGTATAAATGGATGACCAGGCGCGCAGATCCTTAGCCACAGAGCCACTGCACCGCCCAATTTAAAGTACTAAGAGAAATGCAGCCAGAGTGCAGGGTTAACAGTGTCCTGCTCTGTCCTCTCTCTCCTGGGCTTTGCAGTGTGGGTGATGGGAGGGGAAAGCAGCAGCTGTGGAGGACACAGAGGAGCTTGCCAGCTCCCCCTGCAGGTCTGCAGTGGTTAAGGCACCACCTACCTGCTGCAGGCGCTTTAAAGATTTCTGCCTCTGCTCCACTGTTTTGGGCAGTTCTGGGTGTGCTGTGGAGGCTGAGAAGAGGTTGTAAGTGTGGGGCTGTGCAGACGCAGCCCTGTCTCCTGGCTGGCAGTCCTGTGAGAGGGGACAGAGCACAGAGTCACTGCCGTTCCTGCTGAATAGGAGCATTTTCCTCTGCGTGTTCCTCTCCACCTCCTCCCCGTTCACTCCCTCTCTCTCCTGTTCCCCTGTGCAGGACTTGCACACCAACAGCCCGCGCTACAGCAAGGGCTCCTTCAACGACTTCAGCTACGTGTCCAACAACAACAGGGAGGGGGTCTACATGCGCAAGGGGGAGCACCTGGGCGAGTTCAACCTGGGCTCCACCATCGTCCTGCTGTTCGAGGCCCCCAAGGACTTCACCTTCAGCCTGAAGGCGGGGCAGAAGATTCGCTTCGGCGAGGCCCTGGGCACCATGTGAGCGAGAGAGACTCCGGCGCAGGGCCACGCCGAGACTCGGGACTGTGACGCGCGGTCCCGGACACGCTGAGCGCTCCAGTCCAGACAGACCCGCGCGCACGCACACACGGCCAGCCCCCCTCCCTCTCTCTTCTCCCTCGAACGCGCGCTTGTATAAAAACGAGGGCGTCCGCGAGCCGCCGGAGGTTTTGGACTGGCAAAGCCGTGCACCGAGCGTCGTCTCTCGCCGGCACAGCGGAGGCGGCTACAGACACGGAAACACGAGAGCAGGGTCAGACGCACACGGCGGGGCCCAGCGTCCTGTGTTTACTTCCGCCAGGCTCCCGGCTGCCTCTCGAGTTACACTGAATTGATGGAAGGGCAGCTGTACGAACGCTGTCCACAGACACCCGTCCTACAGCGCTCTTCTGTGCTGTGGGAGTGACCTCTGCGCTGCAGGAGTGACCACCCCTCTGGTCTGGGGGAGTAACCGACAGCTCCTGCACTGCGGAGGTGCCCTCTGCGCTGCTGGAGTGAACGACCGCTCCTCCCCACTGCATGAGTGACCACACCTCTGCGCACCGGGAGTGACCTCTGTGCTGCGGGAGTGACCCCTTCTCTGCGCTGCTGGAGTGAACGACCGCTCCTCCCCACTGCATGAGTGACCACACCTCTGCGCACCGGGAGTGACCCCTTCTCTACGCTGCTGGAGTGACCGACCGCTCCTCCCCACTGCATGAGTGACCACACCTCTGCGCACCGGGAGTGACCGCCGGCTGGTGCTTCCTCGTTCTGCGGCCCTGTTTCTCCCCGTGACCGTCCGCGCTCGTCCGCTGTCCTGCGGCCCTGCCCGTCCCTGTCGCCAGTGCCAGCCCCCCTGGTGAGCGGGAGAAGAGGTGCTCGGCTGTGAGCAAACTGTACGTGCTGCACTTCACACGTGCGAACGGATGACTTTTCCTCCCGTTCACGAGCGCGTGCCCTGTCAGCAGCTTCAACACGTGGAGGAACTGGGTCCCATCCTGTCAGCCGAGTGTTGGGGGATGTTTCAGCGCTTGCACCTGTAAGTGCAAGATACTGTCGCTGGGGTTCTTAATAAGATCAGTGTTGTTTAAACCGAGCAAGAGTCACAGTTAAAAGCCAAGAAATGTTTAAAACCAGAAAAGGCTGATGTGTTGTGGGTGTAAATTAATGGGTGATGTGGCAGTGGAGGCTGAAGGCTGGAGACTCTAGGTGCTGGTGCTTTTTAGGATTCCCCAGTAGTGCCAAAATTAAAATTGCTGTTATTTTCCACCAGTTCCTTGTACCTTTGTGTTGGAAGGACGGATACTCCACTGTGAAGATGCGTCAAGTATGCTCGCTGCCGTTGCAGGGTCTGGGTTGGGTTTCAGAGGAGTCTCGCCTGCAGGGAGTCCTGAGCTGTTACTCCACCCTGGCAGAGCGCTGGGGAAACCAGGGAACTCTGACCCCAACCTGAACCCGAGTCTGAGCCTCCACCGAGAGGTCATGGGCTGGGGGGTAGCTGATTTCACTGAGGGGCCTGTGATGCTGAGAATTCTCTAGGCTGAGTAGCTCCGGTCCGTTAAGGATAAAAAAAACACATCCTGACTTTAGATTTAGTTGCACAGTATTTTTATATGTACTATGTAAAATACTTGAAACATGGTCTCATTCAACACTGTGTACATGTCAAAGGTTTTCAAAAATTAAAACATTAAATTTTGCCTCTTCGTAATAAACAGAAGGGTTGGTGGGTTTTTTTTGCTGAAGCCTTTCAAGGGGTCCATGTGTGGGCCGGGGCGGAGTCTCGTCCCCCCCCTGTGAGTACAGCACAGCGGCTCACTGCAGCAGCTCCAGGATTGGCCACTCTTACTACTCTAACCCTCCAGCCTGGAAACCCACCGGTCATCTGAGACTGCCTCCCCCGCCCTCTGGCCCTCATGTCCGTTTTGTCCACAGTCCACAGCTGCCACCCTTCACACTCTTTGTGCAGCATCAGGCTGCCATCATCACCTCCAACCAGGTTTCCCACAGCACGTGCATCCACCTCCACAACCTCACACCCCTCGGCTCGGCCATACTCCCACTCTCGCCCACCCCCACACTCTCTCCCACACGGCCCCCCTGGTCTCTTCAGTAGCTTCCAGAAGGCACCACGCTCGTCCAGCCATCTCCCTCCTTACATCGGGGGTCAGTAGGACAGGTTTCAGGGAACAGGTCAGAGCAGAAGGGATCCAAGAGGCTCCTGGTACCCCCCAGTTCTCCTGTTCCCACCATGACCTCACCGTGACCTTTCACAGGGCTGCATAATCATCACCAGACTGGCTCCACACCCCGTCCTCCCCATTAGTAAAACAGTTTTCAAGACTAAGATGAGCATTGTTGTGTGGGAAATGGAGTAGTAGCAGCAGCAATGGGTACACACAACCTGTAATTCGTGTTTTTTTTTTAACAAGGAACTGACAGCAGTTGCTCATTGTTTTCTTTAATGCAGTTCACTTTTTCGGCTGAGACTTGTGTGATTAAGTACACTACTGTTTCACAGCCCAACCATTATAAAATACACCCCACCCAGCTCACGACAGAGCTGTCAAGCAGCAGCAGATGAAGCATTCAGTGTGCAGGGCCAGACGTGGATGCACATGCTTCTGCCTTCTGGCTGCTGTTTCAGACAGGACTAGGAGAACTGTGTGGAAACATGAGAAGGAAAGCTCAGCGGTCTGTGAGAGGAAGGTGTTTGAGTGACCTGCAGGGATCTGTCTCCATGCATCTCGTGTGACCTGTGGGAATAGCTCCTACTGAAACTCAGGATCAAGGTGTTTGGAGTCGTTATTTTTTTTGTCCACAAGAAACTGCTCTGCACCTGTTCAAGGTAAAAACTGTTGGCAGGTCCATCCAGCTCTCTCTCCCTCTCCCCTGTGCGAGAAACAGCTGCTTGTGTTTGAGGACAATGGCTGAGCCCATGTCTGTGCCATTGTCTCATCACGATTCCTTCCCTTTTCACTGACCAGGGTTTGCAGAACTGTAACAGTTCACAATTACAGAGAGCTACAGTCCCAACAGCAAAAACACATTTATTATATTTTCTTTGCAAAAATAAGTTAGACACAGCCATTCTGTCTATACAGCATCATGAGTTCCTGCTGTGCCACTGGGCTGGGAAACAGGGAGGCTCTGGGCAACGCGCCTGCACTGCAGGGGCACCTCTACCAAGACCTCACGAAAAACAACCCGGGGCACAGGATGGGCGACCCTCGGCACATCGAATTTAGCATAGAGGGGCTGGAGCCGCAGCGGCCCTGTGGGAAACGGCTCGGGTCAGGCAGGGCCAGCGGAACAGAGCTGCTCCGTCGGGATCTGAGCGGCGTCAGTCTGGCAGCAGGCTGGCAATCTCGCGGATTCGCGCCGCGTGCTGCACCATCGCCGGCTGCCCCTCCTTCAGCTGCGCGGACAGCGCTCTCATCTTCCGCTCCAGCTACAGCGAGAGAGCGAGAGAGAATGAGCTTGTGCTTCCGGCTGTCCAGATGTCTGAAGCGGCGGCAGACGGCTGCACTGCGCTCATGGCCTCACCTCCGCCAGTTCCTGCCGCGCCTCCCCGGCGCAGTCCGGCGTCTCCCCGTCTCTCTCGCTGTCCTCCAGCCAGGCTCCAAGCGCTGCAGCCTGCCTGCGCCACGCCCTGCCCATGTGAGAAAACTGGAGTCGTGGGAAGAGTAACGACTAAAAAACAAGCCCCCTTCCCCCCCGAAGAAGATCTGCTCCTAGCCAGCTTTCTCCCTGTTTTCAATTGTCTGCAAATGGTACCGCTGCACCAGGGTCTAGACCCCTGGGGACAACTGATCAACATACCCTTTGCTATTCAAATTGGACGCCATTACCTTGCACACACATCAACTGTTCCACGAATGGTGGTTTTTTACATTTCTTAAGACAGACGCAGTGATCTGAGAACACGCACTCTAAATATTTGCCGTTAGTGCTGTCTGGTTTGGTTCACAGAAACAGATTCCGGTTGTTCCCACTGGAAAAAGTCTAGTGCTGCCAGAGCTGGGCCTCCTGGAGGTCACTGTTCCATCCAGCCAGTTCTGAGACATGTACTGTATTTCCTATGGGACTGGGCGTCTTGTTCACCCCGTATTATCGAAGTTGAAGAGGCACAGCAGACTCCCCTTGCGCTAAGAGAGTTATTGGGCAGTCGGTGCCACAGTAGAGTGTCACACTCTGGCCTGCCTGCTGGAGACAGGAGATCTCCTTCACTTCAGTCCGGGGGCAGGAAAGAGCCGAAGGGGAGGACAGAGGAGTCAGAGGTGAAGAAAACACCACAGCAGGCTCTTACTTGAGCTTTAGCTTGTTGTCGTGGAAACGCTGCATTTCCTGACGGATCTGCAAGAGTTCGGCCGTCAGTAAGGCACGGAGTGGCTCCTTCGGGGATCCCTGATCCCGTCTCCTCTGGTCTCCTTCCCCCTCCTCTTCGTCATCATCGTCAGAGGCTGCTGCTGAGAGAGATGGCACACTGTCTGGATACAGGCTCAACACAGACCCACTCTGACCCGGCGCACAGGTCCGACACAGACCCACGCTGACCCGGTGTGCAGGCCCGACACAGACCCACTCTGACCCGGTGTGCAGGCCCGACACAGACCCACTCTGACCCGACAGGAAGGTGCGGAAGTACCTGTCTTTCTTAGGGTCTGAGTGCCAGCGAAGGCAGCAGGGGACAACAGCAAGAGGTCCTGGGGGTCCCTGTGGGGACGGGGTGGGGCCCCAGTCTCCCGGGCAGCGGTGGGTGTATGGTACCAGGCCGCTGGCTCCTCACAGCTCTTCGGCAGCTGGACAACATGAAGCAGAGAGAGGGACTGGTGAGGGAGGCAGGACAGCAGCTCCACCACTTCCTTCAAGCCCAGCTCGACCGAGTAGTCTGGAATCTACAGCAAGACACGCTGTGAAACGTTGAGGAGGTTTTTTCATATTAAAAAGTGAAACTACGAATGGTTACAGGCAAGAAGAGGCCATCCAGCCCATGTAACTCTTGTGCTAGTGAGTATCTGATTGATCCAAGGAACTTGTCCAGCCATTATCAGAAAGAAGCTTCAAGCACATGGAAGCTATCTTGTTCCAGACTCCTACCATCCTCTGTGTAAAGAACAGCAGCCGTACTGTAGGAGTGACACACACTGCCATACAACATGACACAGAAACACTTGGATTCTGTCTGGAAATGGAACAGACTGGCCTTGAGTGCTCTGCAGGGCCTGAAGCATACGCTCGGGTCAGCAGCTCATGGTTATGCACGGTGCTGTGAGAAAACGGCAGACCTAGAGCACAGCTCAGCTGTCCAGGGACAGTACTGGTGGCACCAGAGCTACATTGCCACCTCAGCACAGAGGACGTTGAGGAGTCTTACCTTTGCTGTCTGGGTGTGACCCTTCAAGCCCTGAGGCCCCATGAAAGAGGAGGGGGGCAGCAGTGGCTCCTGGGGGCACAGCGCCAGCTCTGGGGGGGGTGCTGTCCACACCCCCAGCCCTGCAGGGGGACCTGGCTGTGGGGCAGATTGAGGGGGCATCCTGGTTTCCTGCTGCACCCCCTGGTGGGCAGAGGGCTTGGACCGTGGTGGAGAGGGCAGAGGCTGTAGGGCGCAGGAACTGGAGCACAGGAGAGACTGAAATAAACTCAGGTTCACCACTGGGGTAACAACTGGAACAGGAGCACAGGAGAGACTGAAATAAACTCAGGGTTCACCACTGGGGTAACACCTGGAAGAGCACAGGGGAGACTGAAACTCAGGTTCACCACTGGGGTAACACCTGGAACAGCACAGGAGAGACTGAAATAAACTCAGGTTCACCACTGGGGTAACAACTGGAACTGGGGCACAGGAGAGACTGAAATAAACTCAGGGTTCACCACTGGGGTAACAACTGAACTGTACACGGGGCCCCCTCACAGTCTCCAGGGGCCTGTGTACCCCCTCACACAAACCAGCGAAACTGTCATACTTTCAGTAACAGGGGTATTGAGAAGCAGCTGTCAGGCCTGCGCAGTGCTGCTCTGTGCTTGGCGTACCGTCTCTGTGCCAATCTTCACACGGTGAGAGCGTGCGGTCTCTCTGAGCCGGGGTCACCTTACCTGCCCCTTGCGGGGAGATGGGGTGCAGGGAGCAGGTAGTCTGGTCTGCGGGGCTGCAGTCGGGGCGCACGGACCGACGGCCTGCAGTCACACATGTAGTCGTTATTGCATTAGGAGTGGCACCCCGATGTACCCCAGCTCACCCTGGAGTCTCACTCACAGCAGGCTGGGTGTGTTTCCCGCTGTCGCGGGCATGGCGCCGTCCTGCAGCGACGGGGTCCTGCAGCTCGCCCTGCTCCTGTCGGACAGCAGCCCCACGCCCACCTTCTCCCCACCGGCCCCGGCGGGGAGGTGAAAGGTCACGGCCTTCCTGCGTGGCTCAGGGTTCGAGGGTGGCGGCCTCTGCCTGCGTCCCCGGTTCAGCGCCCGGCGCTTCCAGAGCATGGCACAGCGGCGGACCAGACGCTGCAGCCTGAGGGCCGACTGGGGGGACAGAGACACTGCGGTCACCTCTCCCGCCCTCCCGCCTCCGGATCGTCTCCACCCCGGGCCTGGCCACTGCCTTGAACACCTCCAACGCTTGTCCAGATGAATATACACAGAGCCTACAGAGAGTCTACACACCCTTTTCAAAGTAACATATGTTGTAGCTTAAGAGCCTGAAATCAAGAAGCAATAAATCTGAATCTGCTTTACCTTTATTTACACATTGTAACACACCAACTCACAGCTGGCAGCCCATTGAAGCCCAGCAGGTGTGAGCCTGGTCAGTACCTGGATGGAGACCGAGCTAGACCGGCTAAGGTTGGAGCTGGAAGAGGTGTTAGTGGGGCCAGCAGGGGGCGCTCACCCTGCAGTCTGTGTGGGTCCTAATGCCCCAGTATAGTGACAGGGACACTATACTGTAAACAGGTACCGTCCTTCGGATGAGATGTAAAACCGAGGTTCTGACTCTCTGTGGTCACTAAAAATCCCAGGGTGCCTCTTGAAAAGAGTAGGGGTGCAACCCCGGTCTCCTGGCCAAATTACCCCCTGGCCTTTACCAGTCATGGCCTCCTAATAATCCCCATCTCTGAACTGGCTTCATCACTCTGCTCTCCTCCCCACTGAGAGCTGGTGTGTGGGGAGCGGACAGGCGCACTATGGCTGCCGTCACATATCCAGGTGGGGCTGCACACTGGTGGCGGTAGTGGGATCCCCATCTGTAAAGAGCTGTCAGTGGAGAGTCCAGAAAAGAGCTATAGAAGTGTGAGGAATTATTACTACTACTACTTCTCAGGGGTGTGGACACGTATCCAACCCACTTCCCTGGGTTTTTGCTTGTGATCCGTTTCCAGGGTGCCTGAGCCGCTGTTCTTCACCTGGGGTTGTGTGAGGGGAGTGTAGCCCCGCGACAGGCGCTGTGTCTCAGGGCAGGGGCCTGTCCTGTTTGGTCAAACACAGGCAGAGCTCTGCAGAAAGGGAGGTCTGGTCCGGCCCCTCATACCTGGGTCTGGTTCTGCTCGGCCAGCGCAGTCCGGAAGCGAGCCATGTCGGCGGTGTGGCGCAGGATGCGGACCACGCCCTCGCGCAGCAGCTCCTGCCGGTAGACCTCGACGGCACGGGCCAGGCGAGCGCTCTTCCTGCGCCGCTCCAGCACGAAGCCCCGCCAGGCGTCGAACACCTGCAACGGCCCCCGCACCGCCGCCGTGAGTCACGCGGAGAGGCCGCAGATTCTCGGCGGCATCGCAGGACGGACAAGCGCTCTCACCTTGCCCTGCAGGGCGAAGGACCAGTGCCAGAGGGCCTCCACGGTCTGCTCCTCCTCCCCGCGCCGCGCCAGCAGCTGCAGAGCGCCAGAGAAACAGGTGAGCGGCTGTGCGGCGCTGGCTGACCCTGGTGCCAACGCCCACCCCCTGGTCCCTCTGCACCCCTCGGAGCGCGCCTGGCTCCGCATGGCACAGCACCCGGGACCCCTCACCTGCACGGTCCTCGCCCGCACCTCGGATATTTAACCGGTCAATATTTACAGATGTACAGTTGCAAGAAAAAGTTTGTGAACCGTTTGGAATTACCTGGATTTCTGCATGAATTACTCATAAAAATGTGGTCTGATCTTCAACTAAGTCGCAATAATAAACAAACACAATCTGCTTAAACTAATAACATACAAACAATTGTACTTCTTCTTGTCAGTACTGAAGACATCGTTTAAACATTCATAGCCCAGGCTGGAAAAAGTATGTGAACCTCTAGGCTAATGACTCCTCCCAAAGCTAATTGGAGTCAGGTGTTCCAATCAATGAGATGAGACTGGAGGTGTGGGTTGGAGGTGCACTAATCCTATAAAAAAGGCACACAAAGGGGTTGGTTACTAACAGAGTCTGCTCTTCTCAAGAAAGAGCTGTTCATGTGAACCATGCCCTGATCAGAAGAAATATCAGAGGACCTTAGAAGAAATGTAGAGATGCATAAAGCTGTAAAAGGCTACAAAAGCATTTCTAGAGGCCTGGGTGTTCATCAATCCACAGTAAGACAAATTGTCTACAAATAGAGGAAATTCAGGACTGTTGCTGCTCTCCCTAGGAGTGGGCGTCCTGCAGAGATCTTGGCATGAGTGCAGCGTGCAATGCTGAAGGAGGTGAAAAAGAACCCTAGGGTAACAGCAAAGGGCCTGCAGGAATCTCTTGAACTTGCCCAAGCCTCTGTTCGTGTGTCCACTGTCAGAAAAACACTGAACAAGAAGGGTGTTAATGGAAGGACGCCACGGGGGAAACCACTGCTCTCCAAAAAAAACCACTGCTGCACGTCTCAAGCTTGCAAAGGACCACCTGGACTTTCCACAGCACTACTAGAACAATGTTCTGTCGACAGATGAGACAAAAGTTGAACTCTCTGGCAGAAACGCACAACCCTGTATGGAGGAAAAAAAAGCACTGCACACCAACACCAAAACCTCATGCCCACTGTGAAGCATGGTGGAGGGAGCATCACGGTTTGGGGCTGCCTTGCTGCCTCAGGGCCTGGACAGCTTGCTATCATAGAGGGAACAATGAATTCAAAAATGCATCAAGACGTTTTACAGGAGAAAGTCGGGGTAGCGGTCCGTCACCTGAAGCTTAATAGAAGTTGGGTGATGCAACAACAGGATGGCTTAAACAGAAGGAAATCCGTGCTCTGGAATGGCCAAGTCAGAGTCCAGACCTCAACACAATTGAGATGCCGTGGCATAACCTGAAGAGAGCTGTTCACGCAAGGAATCCCAGAAATATCAATGAACTGAGACAGTTTTGTAAGGAGGAATGGTCTACAATTCCTCCTAACCGTTGTGCAAGTCTCACCAGCAGCTGCAGGAAACGTTTGGTAGAGGTTATTGCTGCTAAAGGAGGTTCTACCAGTTACTAAATACAAGGGTTCACAAGGCTTCCAGCCTGGACTGTGAGTGTTTAAATGATGCGCTCAGCACTGACAGGAAGTACAATTGTTTAAGCAGATTGTGTTTGTTTATTATTGTGACTTACTTGAAGATCAGACCACATTTTTATGAGTAATTCATGCAGAAATCCAGGTAATTCCAAACGGTTCACAAACTTTTTCTTGCAACTGTATATATTATTGTCTATCTCTAAATGCTTTATTAACATTCTCCAGAACCTCCATTTACAGTTACCTGATCATTCATACCTATGCAACTAACTTCACCATTAACCCTAACTTCAGCGGGTTTGCTGTGTGCGGCACCTTGAGAGCGAGCGGACTCTCAGGTCACACACACAAGACCGCCGCCCATGCAGACAACGCAGGCGCAGTGCTTTTGCACAACACCGTGCAGACAGTGCTCACTGAGACCGGGCAGTCTCTCGAGCACAAGGCTGGCGGCAGACAGGTCAGCTGTGCCCCGACGACCCCTGAGGACATCAGCGCTTAAAGCCGCGACCCGTGGTGCGTCTGCAGAGGTTCCTCCTCCTGTCAGCGCGCGAGCACGACCAGGCTGGACTCGCCACGGCCCTCATACCTGCCCCAGAAGGGGTTACCCTGCTGGGGGGTGTCGCTGCCCTGAGTGAGGGCACAGGCTCCAGCTGGCCCGGCCTGGCGACTGGAGGGGAGGCCGGGGCACGTGCTCAGGGTCGGGCGGGCAGGCCCCGACGGGCACAGGCCAAGAAAGAGGAGAGCAATGCCTGCGATACCACAAAAGCCAAAAAGCCCTTCTGGAAAACTGTTAGGCTGGACATAAAAGCACCGAATGTGGTTGAGTCCTGAATTTCTTTTGCGAGGACATTCCAGAGCTTTACAGGGCTCAGAGCTTCGGGCGCTTTGAAGTCCTGCTTTATGTGTACCAAAGCATTAATCGAGCTGTTCCAGCTCACCTGTCTCTTCCAGCTGGTGAAGTATGACAGAGAAAGCCGCTGGGACCGGAACCAGTCGGCCAGCCGGCACAGCACCTGTAAAACACACAGACACAAGAGCACAGGGCTCAGAGCCAGGTACTGCAGACACACACAGACACAGAGACACATAGACACAGGGCCGTGTCTCTCAGTGTAGAGAGACACACAGACACAGGGCTGCGTCTCCCAGTGTAGAGAGACACGCAGACACGGGGCCGCGTCTCCCAGTGTAGAGAGACACACAGACACAAGAGCGCAGGGCTCAGTGTAGAGAGAGACACACAGACACGGGGATGTGTCTCCCAATGTAGAGAGACACACTCAGACATGGGCATGTGTCTCTCAGTGTAGACACACACAGACACGGGGCCGTGTCTCCCAGTGGATCTCACTGCCTTGCCTTCTCCCCGTGTTTCCCAGTGCCCTCACCAGTTTCCGGATGCAGGCCCGATGGTGCTGCGTCCAGGCGGACAGGCTCTTGCGGAGGAGAGTCCGGTTGCGATGCTGTGCTGCCAGCTCCGTCTGGGCCCTCTCCTGCCCCGACGCCCTGCTCTGCTCCCTCCAGCGCAGGAAGGCCTGGTGCAGCCGCACTGGTAGGGAGAGAGAGACAGGTAGCACTCGTCTCACACCGGCAGGCGACAGGAACACGAGGCCTCTTTCTGTCTGTCCACGGCTTTCACTGCAGCCCTGCGGTTCCTGAAGCTCTTGCACACAGACTGACGGCACTGAACTCCCCTCCAGCTTACTCCTTCACCAGCTTCTCTTCTCTGTCTCTGGCGGCCATGACTCACCCCGCGCCAGCTGTGCCTGTGCCTCTCTCACAGCGCCCCCTGTCTGCAGCCGGCGATACACGGTGAGAGCAGTGGCATCCCTCCACGCCACAACGACCTGGGAGCAACACACAGGGAGACACAGTCAGGCTCCCAGCGCTGGCATGTGGCACAGAGCACCGTCACAGAGACGCAGTCATGCTGTGGCACAGAGCACCGTCACAGAGACGCAGTCAGGCTCCCAGCGCAGGCCTGCGGCACAGAGCACCGTCACAGAGACACAGTCAGGCTGTGGCACAGAGCACCGTCACAGAGACACAGTCAGGCTCCCAGCGCAGGACTGTGGCACAGAGCACCGTCACAGAGACACAGTCAGGCTCCCAGCGCGGGACTGTGGCACAGAGCACCGTCAGGCTCCCAGCGTGGGACTGTGGCACAGAGCACCGTCAGGCTCCCAGCGCGGGACTGTGGCACAGAGCACCGTCACAGAGACGCAGTCAGGCTCCCAGCGCAGGACTGTGGCACAGAGCACCGTCACCGAGACGCAGTCAGGCTCCCAGCGCAGGACCGTGGCACAGAGCACCGTCACAGAGACACAGTCAGGCTCCCAGCGCGGGACTGTGGCACAGAGCACCGTCACAGAGACACAGTCAGGCTGTGGCACAGAGCACCGTCACGGAGACACAGTCAGGCTGTGGCACAGAGCACCGTCACAGAGACTCAGTCAGGCTCCCAGCGCGGGACTGTGGCACAGAGCACCGTCACAGAGACACAGTCAGGCTCCCACTGCAGGACTGTGGCACAGAGCACCGTCACAGAGACACAGTCAGGCTCCCAGCGTGGGCCTGCGGCACAGAGCACCATCACAGAGACGCAGTCAGGCTGTGGCACAGAGCGAGGGAGTCAGGCTCCCAGCGCAGGACTGTGGCACAGAGCACCATCACAGAGACGCAGTCAGGCTCCCAGCGCAGGACTGTGGCACAGAGCACCATCACAGAGACGCAGTCAGGCTTCCAGCGCAGGACTGTGGCACAGAGCACCATCACAGACGCAGTCAGGCTCCCAGCGCAGGACTGTGGCACAGAGCACCGTCACAGAGACTCAGTCAGGCTCCCAGCGCGGGACTGTGGCACAGAGCACCGTCACAGAGACGCAGTCAGGCTCCCAGCGCAGGACTGTGGCACAGAGCACCGTCACAGAGACACAGTTAGGCTTCCAGCGCAGGACTGTGGTACAGAGCACCATCACAGAGACGCAGTCAGGCTCCCAGTCCAGGACTGTGGCACAGAGCACCGTCAAGGAGACGCAGTCAGGCTCCCGGACGCACTTGCAGTCACTCAGAATGGCACCCGCGTGGAAAGCCCAAGCCATTCACTGTACCCCCACACAATCATCCTAGCCAGGTGCACCCCAGCCCTATACCTCGCAAGAGGCCTTTACCACAGACACTCACGGTACCTTGGTCAGCAGCATGCGCCGGTAGTGCTCCTCAGCTCGGCTCTTTCTCCTGCGCTCATCTGCGAGCTGCGCTGCATTCACACTCCACACCCTCAACACATGCCTGAGTGACACAGGGAGAGAGAGAGTGTTTCCTACAGAGCACTGACAGAGGAGAGAGAGAGAGAGAGAGTTTCCTACAGAGCACTGACAGAGGGAGAGAGAGAGTGTACTCACGTATTCGGACAATCCCCTCTGTACCACACACCGGTCACCTCACACAGGTGCAGCCATGACACCACAGTCAACAGCACCAGGTGCGAGCTGCTCCAGCTCTGTCAAGGGCTGGGCCTGTACATCGTCAACGGCAGGACTAGAGGGGACTCTCTAGGCAGGTTCACCTACAGCTCAGCTCTGGGCAGCAGTGTGGTGGACTACGCCATCACCGACCTGGACCCCTCCTGTATCAGGGCCTTCACTGTCAGGCCACAAACTCCTCTCTCCAACCACAGCCAGATCACACTCTACATGAAGAGTGCACACCAGCACAGAGACACACTGACACAGCCCAGCCTGCTGTATGACCTCAACCAGGCGTACAGATGGGACACAGACAGCCTAGACAGATACCAAACTGCACTGGGCGATGAAGACATTCAGACACTGTTGGATACATTCCTAAACACTCCGTATCAAACCAACAAATTAGGCATAAACTTGGCCACACAAAAACTAAATCACCTATTTCACAAACTAGCATCAAAATCTAAGCTAAAAACAACTAAATCAAAAAACTACCAAAAAACAAAAGCAAAAGAAAAGTGGTTTGATACAGAGTGCAAAAACATCAGAAATGCACTACGAAAACTCTCAAATCAAAAACACAGACAACCACACAACACAGATCTGCGCCTCAGCTACTGTGATTCGGTAAAACTTAAACACACGCTGAAAAAGAAAAGAAACACATACATAAACAAACAACTTGCAGAAATTGAGGAGTCACTAAATCAGGACTGTTTCTGGGAGAAGTGGAACAATTTAAACAAATCAAAACCAGAAGAACTGGCCATCCAAAATGGAACAATCTGGCAAACATGCTTTGAAAATCTCTATCAAAAGCTCCCAAATACAAATCAATCAGACAAAAACACCATTTATGAAAAACTCAACATTTTGGAATTGGCTATCAAAGACAACCAAAACCCCTTACAAAATCACCAATCACTGAGCAGGAGCTACTGGACAAACTCCAGGCCCTCAGACCACGCAAAGCCTGTGGCCAAGATGGAGTCAACAATGAGATGCTGAGACACAGCAGCCCAAAGTTGCAACAAGCCCTGCTCAAACTCCTCAATCTCATCATGACAGCAGGATGTTTCCCCGAGACCTGGAACCAAGGACTGATCACGCCCATCTATAAGAGTGGAGACAGACTCCATCCCAACAACTACCGGGGCATCTGTGTGAACAGTAACCTGGGGAAGGTATTCTGCAGTATCCTGAATACACAAATACTGGCCTTCCTTACCAAACACAATGTCCTGAATAAGAGTCAGATTGGCTTTTTACCAGATCACCACACATCTGATCACATTTACACCCTACACACACTGACAGACAAACACGTCCACCAAAAACACAAAGGAAAAATTTTTGCCTGCTTTGTCGATTTCAAAAAAGCATTTGACTCGATTTGGCATGAAAGATTGTTTTACAAACTACTCCAAAGTGGCATAGGGGGCAAAGTGTACGACATCATTAAATCAATGTATTCAGAGAGCAAATGTGCAGTGAAAATTGGAAACAAAAGGACCAAATTCTTCACCCAAGGTCGTGGGGGTGAGACAGGGCTGCAGCCTGAGCCCAACACTGTTCAATATCTATATTAACGAATTAGCAGGAATGTTGGAACAGTCTGCAGCTCCTGGTCTCACACTACACGACACAGAAATCAAGTTCCTGCTCTATGCAGATGACCTGGTCCTGCTGTCACCCACAGAACAGGGGCTGCAGCAGAACCTGGCACTGCTGGAGCAGTACTGTCAGACCTGGGCGCTGACAGTCAATCTGGACAAGACCAGAGTTATGGTTTTCCAGAAGAAAGCCAGACCTCAGGGAAATAGGTACAAATTCACACTCAACAGCAATACATTGGAGCAAACATCCAGCTACACATATCTCGGTCTCACCATCAGCTCATCTGGGAGTTTTGACCTGGCAGTGAAGGCACTGAAAGAGAAGGCACTCAGGGCATTCTATGCAATAAGAAGGAGGCTCTTCAACATCAACCCACCAACAAGAATCTGGCTCCAAATATTTCTAGTGTAATCCAACCCATTGCCCTATATGGCAGTGAAGTGTAGGGTCCCCTCACAGACCAGGAGTACACTCAATGGGACAAACACCCCACAGAAACTCTGCACATGGAGATCTGTAGAAACATCCTCCGTGTGCAGAGAAAAACACCTAACAACGGGTTCAGGGCTGAATTAGGCCAGTACCCACTATTAATAAATATACAGAAAAGAGTATTAAAGTATTGGCTACACCTAAAAAACAGCGACCAAAATTCATACCACCACAAAGCCCTGCTGAGCCAAGAGCTGAGCCCAAAACAGAGCCCCCTGAGCCAGCTGGTCCTGAGGCTCACTGACCTGAGCCACACCGACACCAGCCAGCATCAGGACAGCACTGCTAGAGCACCACAACTCAGACTCAACCACATCACAGCACAGATCAAACAGCAATATCTCACACACTGGGACACACACACACACACAACATAAACTGGAATGCTACAGAACCCTAAACAGATAATACACACTAGCTGAATATTTGACCAAGATAAGAAACAGCAAAAAGAAACAGACCCTGACAAAGTACAGGCTCAGTGACCACAGCCTGGCCATAGAAACTGGGCGACACAGGCAGACCTGGCTGCCCAGAGAGGACAGGCTGTGCTCCCACTGCCAGCGGGGAGAAATAGAGACAGAGGTGCACTTCCTACTGCACTGTGACAGATACTCTGGGATTAGAGAAACATTCTTCCCGAAATTCAGAAATCTAATCCCAGAGTTCCCACACCTGCCAGAATCACAACAGGTCCCAATCCTACTGGGAGAGGGAGGAGAGAACTCAGTTGAACTGGCAGCCCAGTATGTGATCTCCTGTCACAGCCTGAGGAACAGTGAATCTGTCTCCCAATAATGCTCAATATGTTTACAGTATATGTCAATATTTTATGATATGTCTCTGTTGTAAATGTCTGTAATATGTTTGTAGATTTTATTTTACTTTTATTTTTTGTTTTGTTCCATGTTAATTTTATTATTTTTATTTGCTTTGGCAACACTGATTGTACCCATCGGTCATGCTAATAAAGCACCTTGAATTGAATTGAATTGTGTGTTTCCTACAGAGCACTGACAGAGGGAGAAAGAGAGAGTCATCAAAGTAATCTACTATGAGCCCTTGAAAGACCAGAATAAGGAAACAACAGGAGCCGAAAAAGTCACCTTCTACGGCTTCCCAATTGCAGCGAGAGGAAAATGGCACAAGAGAAACTACAACGTCCTCCAGAGTCTGGAGATTGGAGAAAGCGGACAGAAACAGCTGGCAAAACTCTTCAGCCGAAGAGCCCGACTTTACTCCCTTGACATCCTCTGTAGGTTCTGTTCGTAACGTACAGTAACATCGATTACTATCGATTCTTTGTTTTTTGTGAAAGTGAGGTCAGGTTTTCTCAGTTCATTTGTGTCTTTGAGTCTGAAGTGAGGTTCTTTCCCGATTTCCCAATT
Source organism: Atractosteus spatula (assembly GCF_055471065.1). Classification (NCBI taxonomy): domain Eukaryota; kingdom Metazoa; phylum Chordata; class Actinopteri; order Semionotiformes; family Lepisosteidae; genus Atractosteus; species Atractosteus spatula. Next base: position 4,129,223 of record NC_142722.1, read on the forward strand.
TTTGTCACAGATTTTATTGCGTCTTTTAATTCTTGCGCTTTGCACGCTGGGGCATTGACCCAGTATGTGTGAGCATGTTTCAGTTTTCTGTTGGCACTTGCGGCAGAGTGTTGGGTATCCCCTCTGACCTCTGTTCAGGCTTTCCCTGGTGGGATATACATTAGCCCGAAGCTGTAGTGCTGCAATATAGTGTCTTTCTTTGAACCCATATTGATGCGCAAGCCAGGAGTTGCTGACAGGGTCATCTTTGAAGTTTTTTATTCCTGTTCCTTGAACAGGTAATTTTGTCCAGTTCTCAAATTCATCATTGCGCCAGTTGCGGGGAGTCATGAACGTTGGTTTTTGGTTGGGATGGGGTTCCCGTCTCTCTGGGAGCAGTATATCGTCTGACTGCCCTGTTAATGTTGTTGGGTCGTTTAGTTACGGGATTTTGTTTTCATCGCCACCAGCCTGGATCCATTGTCTCTGGAGTTTTTCTTGTGCTTCTTCCGATCGCATCAAAGTGCTGATGATGGGGTCTGAAGACATGGCCATACGTTGTAGCCTTTTGATTTGTATTGATGGTTTCGGGCTGGAGAGGTTGATAATGCCCAATCCCCCATCTCTATTACTAGAGTATAGTAGTCCATTGCATGTGGATTCGGGAGGTGTAGCCATACTTTTTATTGCTTTTCTTATGAGTCCATCCAGATTCTTCAATGATATTTGATTGGTATTTGCATGGTCCATCTGGTAAATCAGTCTTGGGATTACAATGTGTATACATTTTTGAGAAGGTTTTAGTGGGGCTTTGTCAATTCGGAGGATCCAGTCTTGCAACAGATTTGCTGCATCTGTTTTTTTGTTTGTTGTCCATGGGTTTATTTTGAGGTATTTCTCTGATTCAGAGGGTGTGATCATATGCAGTTTGTTATTGTTTATTGACCAATCTTCACAGTTGCTGACGACATACGAGTCTTTGGTCGGTGAAAGCAGAAACCCGTGGCACTTCTTGGCTTGGACCATCAGTCCTGTTTGAGCGCAGAATACTTCAAGGGTGCCAATGTTCTTTTTCATGCCTTCCCAGCTGTCGCTCAACAGAACCAGGTCGTCAGCAAAAGCCAATGTCGCGATATTTCCAGCTTCAGTTTTGAAGCCGCAGCCAAGTTCTTCTAAGGCGTTTATCAGTGGGTCCAGGGGTCCAGAACTAGATTAAACAATAGGATCGCCCTGTTTGACTCTGACATTGATGGAGATTTCTTGTGAGGATTGTTTGTCTGCTTTAATCTTGGTTGTGCATTCATGGTAGGAGTTCTTGATTAACTCAATTACGTGGTTATCAAGCTCTTTTTGTTTTAGAACTTGGAAGATGTGTTCGTGGGCCACTGAGTCAAAAGCCTTGGCAATATCGATGAACACCACGGCGATTTCCTCGTGATTCTTTTTGGCGTTATTCAGGATGTGTTGTAGTGCTGTCAGATGTTCTGAGCAGTCGGAGGCCTCGATGAATCCACGCTGTCTTGGGTTGATTGGACAGGCTTTCTCTAGTCGCTTGGTTATTATTCTTGAGAAGAGTCTGAGGAGCATTGACCCAATGGTGATGGGTCTCCAATTGCCGATGTCATCCAGGCTCTTTTCATCTGTTGTCTTTGGTATCAATATTGTTCTGCATTGCTTTAATTGTTTGGGTATATGGCCGGTGATTAGCCAGAGGTTGAACAATTGGAGAAGTGTCTCACCATCACCCTCCAGATCATTGATGGCATGCCAGTCAACATTGTCTGGTCCAGGCGCAGATGTTTTTTTCATTGCTTTGTTATTTTCTTGGATTTCCTCTTCGCTGATGAGGGTTTCAAATATTTCATTGTCGGCACTCCCCCTTGACTTGAAGTTGTCGAGGTTGTTAAATGTGGTGGGGTTTTCCCATTTATTTTTGTTGGAGTTATAGATTTCCATTATATCAATTTTGTAGGATATGCTTTCTGCTCCATCAAGGATGAGAGAGGTCAGTTGTGACCTGTTCTTGTTGTATAGAGATTGGTGGTATTTATAGTCTTTTTTTGTTTGCTCTTCTTCTTATCCATGACCATTCTTTCCCATTCTGGCGCTTGTTGTGTCTTTGTTTTTTATTGCTCCCTTTCAGAGTTTCTGATTTAAGTGTTTGAAGTAGCTTTTCTGTTGCAATTTCGGTTAATTGCTTGATTGTTTCGGGGCTCTGAATCATTGAAAACAGCTTCTTTCCAGGCTGTTTCAGTTTCATCTCTGTTAGCGATGTCTTTAGAGAGTCTTTTGAGTCTGGAGTGGATTCCAGTTATTTTTGAGGAGTTGAGTGTGCTCTTTTTGATTACTGATGGGTTTTGTTCATTGTTAGTTTGTGAGTTTTCTTGGAGTTTTCTGTTTCTTGTTGGTCTTCTTTTTTCACCAACTTGTTTGTTTTTTTATCCGAATTCTTGGGCGATTAATTGGTTGATGTTCTTAGCCCCTTTACATTTAATTTCCAATGTTTTCAATTTTGTAAGTTCTTCTTCCGTCCAAATCTTACTGGATTCTTTGATTTTGTTTTTATTTAGATCATGGATTCTCAAAGATTTCTTTATTCCAGATGTCAGGATGTGAATGTCTTTTGTGTTGGGATAGCCCCGATTTTGTTTTGAAGTCCATGTAGCATTCGTTACACTTTTCCTTCTTCATCATTCATGTCTTTTTTGCCTTTGCATTTGGGAATGTGGCACTGAATCGAGTGAAGGCTATTGCTCGTTTTGTTGCATTTTGTGCATAAGAACCCCAGGGATATTTCATTGCGTTTGAGTATGTAGTGTTGTAGTGCCCATCTCGGTCTTCCGAGTTTTTCATTGCAGACCAGCCATGTTCGGTCATCATCTGGTAGCTGCATGGTTAAGGCGTTCTTGCCAGTCGGTTCACTTAGGAAGGCTCAGTGGTTCAATAAAGGACTCATCCGCTTCCGAGGTACAGTCATCCTCCACTTGCAGGGGTGGTGATGGGATTTCATTGCTGTACTCAGATGTTTCGTTGTCGTCCGCCTCCTCCAGAATGTTTAACATGGAGGGATTGCCTTCTAATATGAGGCCTTCGAGGTCGATGGTATTATCCAGCCTCTTTATGTCTTTGTATTGCGATCTGTAAATCACAAAATCTGTGTACTCACAGAGACGAGTCTTAATCCTCCTTCATTGGATCAGTCTTGACTTTGGGGATCTCGTAATGATTACAATCGGCATGGGAGCACTCAAAGCCATCGGCGGGTGTGTCGTCCCTGATACTGTTATGCAAGCGTCATTTTATAATAATAATAATAATTGCTTACACTTATATAGCGCTTTTCTGGACACTCCACTCAAAGCGCTTTACAGGTAATGGGGACTCCCCTCCACCACCACCAGTGTGCAGCCCCACCTTGATGATGCGACGGCAGCCATAGTGCGCCAGAACGCCCACCACACACCCCACAGCTATCAGTGGGGAGTAATGAAGCCAGTTCAGAGATAGGGATTATTAATGGGGAAATTTGGCCAGGACGCCGGGGTAACACCCCTACTCTTTTTGAGAAACACCCTGGGATTTTTAATGACCACAGAGTCAGAGTCAGAACCTCGGTTTTACATCTCATCCGAAGGACGGCGCCTGTTTACAGTATAGTGTCCCCGTCACTATACTGGGGCATTAGGACCCACATGGACCGCAGGGTGAGCACCCCCTGCTGGCCCCACTAACACCTCTTCCAGCAGTTTTTCCCAGGAGGTCTCCCATCCAGGTACTGGCCAGGCCCACACCTGCTGAGCTTCAGTGGGGCTGCCAGCTGTGAGTTGCAGGGTGATATGGCTGTTGGCATATCATTTTGGATGATCAAGTGGAATCACTTAAACAAGTAAAATCACTTCAGGCAGTGAAGAGGGGGGAGAGGAGAGGAAGCAGGGAGAAAGGAAAGAGTGAGCAGGGGAGAGGGAGGAGGGGGCTGCAAGAGAGAGGGGAGACAAAGGGAGAAAGAGTCAATGAGAGAGAGAGAGGCAGCACAGAAGATGAGCTCCTAATTTCTTTGAGATTTTATTGTTTTCTGGAACTGAACAAATAGTCTAGGAATAAGGCAACATCTAACAAAAACTAAAGAAAACCAAAGAAGTAAAGAAATAATTTGTCATTGAAAAAAAAATCAACAAAAAAAACATCTGAAAAACTGAAGACCAACTATAAGACAGCTACACCTGAGGAAAAACTGCAAAGAGAAAAATCTTCAAGAAATGAAGAGAAACAAACAGAAAAAGGAATAATTAAAACAAGGAAATAAGGATAAGAAGACAAGAAAGAAATAAAAAGGACACCAAAGGAAACAAGAAGGAAAGGGAAAATACAAGCAGCATCAAGAGAAGCCAAGAACTCAGCCACCAGCACGAAAAACACCTGGTAAGCCCTGTTCTTTCTTCTCCTTGTTTGAAGAGGCCTCTGAAATTGAACTGCTTTACTGAATAAAAGTCTTTAGAAAAAGTTACCTTAAAGTTTAAACTAAACAAAATACCACTTGGGCCCATTAAACTCAAAAGGCCAAAGTTGAAGAACCTGTTCCCAAGCAACAGGGGGCTGATTGTGTTCAAAACGCCCGAGCCAGGCCGTCTGTTTGCTCTTCTCACCTGGGCCCATTGTGTTTACAAGAAGCAAGATGAGTACAGAGCAGAAGACAGCCCCACTGGCCAGCCCTGCCCTCAGCACAGTACTCCAGTACCCTGAGGACGCAAAAACCGTTAAGACCAGGAAACAGTACAAAGACTGCTGGCTGAAGGAAAACCCAGAGACCCTTATCGCTGACTACTGCCAGGCAGGAGAAAAACACATTAAAACCAACCTGCTTTTACTGAGCATCCAAATGCCTGGCACACAGCTGTGTGCAAGACTTGCACAAATACCACCAGAAGGGGCATCAGCAAAGGTAGGCAAATCTCTACAGGGGGCGACAGCGAGTTACAAGACACTGTCCTGACCGTCAACACTTACCACAATGGTACAGTGATGATACAGGGCAGTGAGGCCGCTCTGGAGCTTTTAGAGGAAAAGTTCACGGACCTGAAAACACAGGCCGACCTGGAGAAACCTCCCCCAGAAATAGGAGAGAGACCCAGATGCCCACAGCACCCGAGAGTTCAGCTCCACCTGACTCTGAGCCCACGAACACAGCCACAGCTACAGAACAGCCCAGCAAGAGTGTAGCCCCAGGCAACACTGAATCACACCGCCCAGACACATACGGCCCACACCAACCCCCCAGCGAACACAGCACAGCGCGCCTCCTGAGAGAGAAACTCTCTGCTCTGGAGCTGGACTTCACTGAGTTCAAGGAACTGATGCTGGGGAGACTCACAGAGGGGCAGACAGCACAACAGCTAAGAGACGAGGTTAACAAACACAGGAACGAATGCAAAACCTCCAACAAACAGCTCAGGGCACAGATGGAAGAGCTGCTGCAGGACAACAGTAAGCTGCAGTCGGAAGTAACAGAGCTGAGAGAGGAGCTGCAGCTCGCAGAGAGGACAAGCAAGACCCTCAAAGACCAGCTGAGGAAACTCACTACTTCCCACTGCAGCCCTGACTGCAACAGAACAGCCCTGAGGCCCAGAACACACAACACACAACACCCACCCCCAACCCGCAAAGACACACCCACCTCCACACAACCTGACACCCCTACAACCCCCACCACCAACTCCCACCTACCCACTACCCCCACCGTAGTAAACACTACACCCACTCTACCCCCCGGCACCCCAAATCCCCTCACAACACCACTGCCCAAAAGCACATCCACCTTGCCGAACACTCAGGGTGACCCACACACACACCCAGCCCCAGAGACGGCCCCACCCAACACCTCCACCTCACACACTGCACCCCCCCGCGCAGCCCCCCGCCCAGCAGCACAGCGCCCCTCTGGCAGACTGGACACCAGAGGCAGACGCACGGAAGTAGCCCTTCTCATCGACTCCAACGGGAGGTACATCGATGAGAACAGCTTCTTCCCGGAATTAAAAACAGCAAAGCTCTGGTGTCCGACAACAGAGAAGGCCCTGCAGCTGCTGTCCAGGTCGGTCCTGGGAGCCGCACGGCACATCATCATCCACACCGGCACCAGCGACCTGAGGACCCAGAGGGAGCAGGTGGCCCAGTCCATCAGGGCATCAGGCAGAGAGGGCCATACAGGAGTTCCCTCACGCCCGAATCGTCATCTCCACCCTGCTGCCGAGACAGGACGAGCAGTACCACACCAAAATTCAACACCGAGATCTCACGGTGCTGCGCTCTGCTCCCAAACGTCTACCTGGCCCATCACCCCACCCTGGGACCCCAGCACCTACATGACCATAAACACCTCAAAAAACAGACCATCGGACTCTTCACTAAAACCCTGAAAGACACCACACTGGGCAGACACCCAAACACCACCCCAGAGAGAAACAGGAGGACAACCAGAGGAACACCCCAACACCCACACCCCCAACCCAGACCAGCTCAACCCACAAAGAACAGAACCAGCACCACCCTACAGCCCTCCAACCGAGACCAGCGACCGAACGGGACGAGAACCAGCGCCCCACCCCACTCCCCTCACCCAGACCAGCAGCTGAACCGGACCAGAACCACGAACCCCCCCCACAAAGAAAACATTTTTGCCTGCCTTGTCAATTTCCAAAAAGCATTTGACTCGATTTGGCATGAAAGATTGTTTTACAAACTACTCCAAAGTGGCATAGGGGGCAAAGTGTACGACATCATTAAATCAATGTATTCAGAGAGCAAATGTGCAGTGAAAATTGGAAACAAAAGGACCAAATTCTTCACCCAAGGTCGTGGGGTGAGACAGGGCTGCAGCCTGAGCCCAACACTGTTCAATATCTATATCAACGAATTAGCAGGAATGTTGGAACAGTCTGCAGCTCCTGGTCTCACACTACACGACACAGAAATCAAGTTCCTGCTCTATGCAGATGACCTGGTCCTGCTGTCACCCACAGAACAGGGGCTGCAGCAGAACCTGGCACTGCTGGAGCAGTACTGTCAGACCTGGGCGCTGACAGTCAATCTGGACAACACCAGAGTTATGGTTTTCCAGAAGAAAGCCAGACCTCAGGGAAATAGGTACAAATTCACACTCAACAGCAACACATTGGAGCAAACATCCAGCTACACATATCTCGGTCTCACCATCAGCTCATCTGGGAGTTTTGACCTGGCAGTGAAGGCACTGAGAGAGAAGGCACTCAGGGCTTTCTACGCAATAAGAAGGAGGCTCTTCAACATCAACCCACCAACAAGAATCTGGCTCCAAATATTTGAAAGTGTAATCCAACCCATTGCCCTATACGGCAGTGAAGTGTGGGGTCCCCTCACAGACCAGGAGTACACTCAATGGGACAAACACCCCACAGAAACTCTGCACATGGAGATCTGTAGAAACATCCTCTGTGTGCAGAGAAAAACACCTAACAACGGGTTCAGGGTCGAATTAGGCCAGTATTGATAAACATACAGAAAAAGGGTATTAAAGTATTGGCTACACCTAAAAAACAGCGACCAAAATTCATACCACCACAAAGCCATGCTGAGCCAAGAGCTGAGCCCAAAACAGAGCCCCCTGAGCCAGCTGGTCCTGAGGCTCACTGACACAAGCCACACCGACACTAACCAGCATCAAGACAGCACTGCTAGAGCACCACAACTCAGACTCAACCACATCACAGCACAGATCAAACAGCAATATCTCACACACTGGGACACACACACACACACACAACATAAACTGGAATGCTACAGAACCCTAAACAGACAATAAACACTAGCCGAATATTTGACCAAGATAAGAAACAACAAACAGACACAGACCCTGATGAAGTACAGGCTCAGTGACCACAGCCTGGCCATAGAAACTGGGCGACACAGGCAGACCTGGCTGCCCAGAGAGGACAGGCTGTGCTCCCACTGCCAGCAGGGAGAAATAGAGACAGAGGTGCACTTCCTACTGCACTGTGACAGATATTCTGGGATTAGAGAAATCTAATCCCAGAGTTCCCACACCTGCCAGAATCACAACAGGTCCCAATCCTACTGGGAGAGGGAGGAGGGAACTCAGTTGAACTGGCAGCCAAGTATGTGATCTCCTGTCACAGCCTGAGGAACAGTGAGCCTGTCTCCCAGTAATGCTCAATATGTTTATGGTATATGTAAATATTTTATGATATGTCTCTGTTGTAAATGTCTGTAATATGTCTGTAGATTTTATTTTACTTTTATTTTATGTTTTGTCCCATGTTAATTTTATTATTTTTATTTGCTTTGGCAACACTGATTGTACCCATCGGTCATGCCTCTAAAAAGGGCCCAGAAGAAGATGAAAGTTCTGAGCCACCAGAACCAACGCAGGCCCAGAGTAGTGGCCCAGAAGAAGATGAATGAAATTTGAGTTACAGACTCTGGACAGGATCTGCTGTTTATTTGAAATGTTGTTTCTAATCTTTATGTGTGGTCTAGGAAGTGTTGCACAGGGGTGGGAGAGTAACTCTTTCCTTAAATTCACACACCAGTATGCAAAATCATTGAATAAATCAGGATGCTGGGTTTGTTCCCACATCCCACATAATTCTGGAGCAGGTATCCCCATGGCACCAGTTCCCTTTACTTGGAATGATATGTGTGGCAACTGGAAAACAGTTAAATTGGCAACCTGATGAGAAATCAAAAATATGGTATCCCAGTGGCTGCAAGTATTCTGTGTACAGTACTAATGTCACTTTTGGAGGATGGTATAAACCTCCCTATAATGTCACACGAAGAACTAATGATGTTCCAGGCTTAAAATTGGCTTACAAAGCTGAAGGGCTTCTCTGTTATGCTAACAATGGCACTGTCTATATGGGAAATAGTTCCTGCAATTATACCCTTAGTTGTTATCAGAATGTTACCATGAAGATAGTTAACCGCACCGACCCTTCCTCAGTTTTTTATGCAACCCAGTACTTCAGCAGAGGTTGTACTTTCAAATCCTCTGGAACGCGAAGTTACAATGGGACTTATTTCATTTGTGGGGATCAAGCATATCCCTGGCTTCCACCTGACTGGGCAGGGTCATGTTACATAGGATACATTACCCCAGCAATGCGGCATTCTACTGTTCTCCCTTTTAAGCACTATGATAACCGAAACAAACGGGCCATCTCCGAAGGAGACCGGCTGGCAGCTGTTCTGTTCCCCATGTACAGGGTTGGCAGGGCCATGAAGGAAATTCGGCTCCTCGCGAGCATCCTGGAACGTGTCAGCAATGACACTGTAGAAGCCCTTGACAAACTGTCTGCCGAGCTGGTAGCAATGCGAACCATGGTTCTCCAAAATCGGATGGCCCTTGACTTTATGTTAGCTGCAAAAGGGGGGACCTGCGCCCTCATAGGCTCTGAGCGCTGTACTTACATTCCAGACAGCTCAGAAGACATCTCCGATCTTACTGAACACATTCGCAAGGAAGCTGCCAAGCTACACGAAACCCCAGGATGGACCCTATGGGGCTGGGGCAGTGGTGCATTAGGAAATCTAGGTGCCTTTATATTGCAGGGATTATTGCTCTTATTGGGCTGTGTAATTGGAGTATATGTATGCTTTTCTGTTATTAAATGTTGTTGTACTTGCACATCAAAAGAAATCCAAGCCCAGATGTCCAACACAGATGTAAAGCTAATGTTAATTAAATGTAAAGAACAAAGGAGACAAGAAGAAGAGGAAATTGACAGGCTGATGCAGATAGGCATTTAAAGAGTAGTAGAGAGTAGAGTAGTAGCTTAGTAGAATAGTTTTATACCATATGTACATCTACTTTGGAATTATTAATTGCGCTGATCTCCCAGACATACACAGTACAATGGACAAACACAACGCAGACAACAGGAACAATTATAATGTAGACAACAGAAACAATCAAGTCAGATGGTTGTGCTTTAAAGCACAAAAGGGGGGAGTGTGGAAGACAAAGTCAAAAGGTCAGTGACTATGCGTGGGAAAGGTTTTCTGTTCACACCTAAGACCACTGTCTTAGGTGCAAACTAAAGCCTGTGATTCCTCACATCCATTCAACCAGAGAGAAATGAAACAGAGTGTAGGATGCCAAATGGTATCTTCCTGTCCTGTTTGTTTGACTTCTGACAATGCCCCTTTCCCTGTATGTTCCTTTGATATGTTGAAGTCTTGCCTACTTTTAATGTATAAAAAGGAAAGTGTAACTTCAGTCCAGTGAGCATGTCTTGAGTGCTAGGGGAAACCCTTCCTCTGTGATATGCTGAGCTGAGCCCAAAACAGAGCCCCCTGAGCCAGCTGGTCCTGAGGCTCACTGACCCGAGCCACACCGACACTAACCAGCATCAGGACAGCACTGCTAGAGCACCACAACTCAGACTCCACCACATCACAGCACAGATCAAACAGCAATATCTCACACACTGGGACACACACACACACAACATAAACTGGAATGCTACAGAACCCTAAACAGACAATACACACTAGCTGAATATTTGACCAAGATAAGAAACAACAAACAGAAACAGACCCTGATGAAGTACAGGCTCAGTGACCACAGCCTGGCCATAGAAACTGGGCGACACAGGCAGACCTGGGTGTCCAGAGAGGACAGGCTGTGCTCCCACTGCCAGCGGGGAGAAACAGAGACAGAGGTGCACTTCCTACTGCACTGTGACAGATACTCTGGGATTAGAGAAACATTCTTCCCGAAATTCAGAAATCTAATCCCAGAGTTCCCACACCTGCCAGAATCACAACGGGTCCCAATCCTACTGGGAGAGGGAGGAGGGAACTCAGTTGAACTGGCAGCCCAGTATGTGATCTCCTGTCACAGCCTGAGGAACAGTGAGTCTGTCTCCCAATAATGCTCCAGCTGCCTACAGTATATGTCAATATTTTATAATATGTCTTTGTTGTAAATGTCTGTAATATGTCTGTAGATTTTATTTTACTTTTATTTTTTGTTTTGTTTAATGTAAATATCATTACTTTCATTTGCTTTGGCAACACGGATTGTACCCATCGGTCATGCTAATAAAGCACCTTGAATTGAATTGCTCCCCTTCAGCTGATTGTATTAAAGATCTCTGTTGACAATCTCCTAACCTGAGTAAAGACTGAGTTTTCTTCGACAGAGCACTGACAGAGGGAGAGAGAGACAGAGTGCGTTTCCGACAGAGCACTGACAGAGGGAGAGAGAGACAGTGTGTTTCCTACAGAGCACTGACAGAGGGAGGGAGAGAGAGAGTTTCCTACAGAGCACTGACAGAGGGAGAGAGAGAGTGTGTTTCCTACAGAGCACTGACAGAGGGAGAGAGAGAGAGTATGTTTCCTACAGAGCACTGACAGAGGGAGAGAGAGAGAGTATGTTTCCTACAGAGCACTGACAGAGGGAGAGAGTATGTTTCCTACAGAGCACTGACAGAGAGAGGGAGAGAGAGAGAGCGTTTCCTACAGAGCACTGACAGAGGGAGAGAGAGTGTTTGCTACAGAGCACTAAGGATATGACACAGCAGTACTGTATCTAATGGTTCTTGGGTTGAATGCATGAGACAGGCCTTGCTGTCTGCTGTTACTGCAAAAGGCTGATACACAGAGCAAGAGCTGTGGAGGAAAGTTGGAAGTGGGAAGCAATCAGTGTAGAACAGACAGTGCTCTTTCCACCTGTGGGAGCCGGGCTGGGCCGGACCGGACCGGGCCGTTGCTGTACCTTAACAACGTGTGCTGGTGCTTCTGTTCCCTGTGCTCCACCGTGCGGTACACCTGCTGCAGGCTGTCGTGATATTCCTGCGGGAGGGGGACACAGGCCAGGCTGAGCCAAAGTGTACCACAGGCACAGCAAGTAAACAAAAGGGCATCAAAACAGATAAAAAAAAAGCGGAATAATAAATTTAATGAAGGTGGAGAACATGACTGTGCTGTATTCCTGCAGGACACACAGGAGTCTGTACACCAGCCTTGGTGCTCAATACCTTGGAGAATTATAGTTTGTCTCGTAAGAGATTCTACAGTCTGCAGACATTTGTGAGCAGCTCATGATGTGACCACAGTCTTTTTCTTGTTAATAAATCATATGCAAGCTGAGCTTCAGAGTGTGAGAAATTGTTTTGTCCTAAGGCAGCCGACACGTCAGTAAAAATGTTTCTTGCAGAGAAAAAAATCAAAAAGGGTTTCTTGGAACGTCGCCTGTAGCGCCTGTGTGCTCTCTTGTGGGCCTCCAGACTCACGACTCGGAGACGGGGGATTGCTCACACAGCTTGCTCACGCACCCACAAGGCTGACTGCTCTGTGGCTGTAGAGCGCGGACCCAGTGGGAGAGAAGTCTGATCTGTTGAATACTGCGTGAGGCTCAGCGACCCAGCTGTGCCTCTCCGCTCTCCGTGATTCTTCGGAGAAGCTCACAGTCACTCGGCCTGTGCCAGCCCTCCGGGGTCAGTATGAGGAGGAGGAAACCGCAATGAAGTCTGCGGACCCTGGAACCTCCTGCTGTGTCCAGTTATATTGGCACACAGCTGCAGACAGAGATACTGGGCCACACACCGGGAGCAGAACCACTCACTAATCTATTTGGTGTAATAGCTAATGTTGTCGTTCAAATTCAAGTAACTATAAGTAATACATCTTCTAAGTTCAGTAACACTCGATCAATTCCCTAAAAGAGGTGCCAGTGAAATGTCTGAGATACTGGAGGCTGATGTTTAGTGGATATAGTTCTGCTGAAGTCTGTTCCACACTGCACCACTGCCTTGTTTCAGACACAGTCCCATCACTCAGTGCTGCATGTTCTCTGCAGCTCTGCGTGTACGTGATTGTGTGTGTGCGCGCGCCATACCTTCCACCCTCTCAGCACGTGTGTCAGCAGGCTGCGCTGGTGATACCTGTCTGCCTCGGCCAGCCTCTCTGCCTTTTCTCTCCTGCGCTGCACAAACTGTGAAAACAAAAACAGTCACAGCCCAGCCCAGAGGTCACCACCACACTGAGCTGTGCAGTGAGGTCACAGCCCAGAGGTCACCTCCACACCGAGAGCCACAGTGAGGTCACAGCCCAGAGGTCACCTCCACACCAAGCGGCACAGTGAGGTCACAGCCCAGCGGTCACCACCACACTGAGCGGCACAGTGAGGTCACAGCCCAGCAGTCACCTCCACACTGAGCGGCACAGTGAGGTCACAGCCCAGCGGTCACCTCCACACTGAGCGGCACAGTGAGGTCACAGCCCAGCAGTCACCTCCACACCGAGCGGCACAGTGAGGTCACAGCCCAGAGGTCACCTCCACACCGAGAGCCACACTGAGGTCACAGCCCAGAGGTCACCTCCACACCGAGAGCCACAGTGAGGTCACAGCCCAGAGGTCACCTCCACACTGAGTGGCGCAGCGCAGTGAGGTCACAGACAAGCCAAGCGGTCACCTCCACACTGGGCAGCGCAGAGTAGCCTTCCAGTCAGGGTAAAATTAGGGTTCCTATAAGTGGGTTGTTCTGCACCACACTGGCAGGCTAAGACACAATATCATGATGATGTCACCAAGACATAGACAAGCCTGCCCCCTGGTGTCTGCAATCAGCATAACTGATCCTGCCAGAGACATCCCACAGCAGAGTAAGCATGCACTGTGTGAGAAGATTCTACCAGGAGCTCCTCACCTGTCTCCAGTGGCCCCAGGCTCGTTTGACGCAGTGCCGGTACTCGTGTCTCACTGCCAGAACCTCACCTGCCCTCCTAAGCGAGAAATTAAAATATATTTTACACACAACATCAGCTTAGAACAGCGCGCAGTTCTCTTAGTTGCCCCCAGCACCCCCCTCTCTCACAGTGCTCTCATGACAGCAGCGTTGCTCCTCCAGTCCCTCAGCGCTCGCAGCCCCAGCATCCGGCAGTGGAGCCTGTCCGCAGCCTCCTCCCCGCGTCTCTCCTCCGCCCTCTCCGCGGCGCGCTGCCGCCACAGGGCCCACGCCCGGCCCAGCGCGGCCCTCTCCGCGTGCAGCACGGCCTGCCGGAGAGACGCGCCGCGATCAGCCTGAGGCACGAGCACGCAGGACGGCAACGCGCGCAGAGCTTTAAAAACGCTCTGGAAGAGCGACTGAGTTACCATCCTCTCGGACAGCCGCTCCTCCCTGCGCCGGCTCGTTCTGTCCCACCAGGTGTAGAAGACCCAGCTCTGCCTGCACTGCCTGCAGACACACAGGACACTGACGGTCAGCACAGGCCCGGCGTGCAGCTAGTGGCATCAGCAATGAAACAATTAGGTATTTATTTAGCAGCAGTCTTGACGCGTGCTGCAGGCTCTTGTGCAGAAAAGTGCCGAGAAAGCAAATGCACATGAGCGATTCCCACGCTACTATTCCTCTGCTGCGGGCACTGCAGACCTGCTCGTACGGGCGGTGCACGAGAGTCCGCAGCGGCCCGGCGGAGCCCCGTCGCCGGCCCGTGCCCGTACCGCAGCTGGCTGGCGGCCAGAGCCCGGCTCTCCCGGCGCTCCTGCTGCTCCGCGGTGAACTCCTGCCAGGTGCGGAGACAGCGCGGCAGGGCCCTGCGGCTGAACAGCTGGTCCGCCCGTTGCTCTTGCTCCTGAGGGAAGACAGAACTGGTGTCACGAACAGTTCTTTCCGGACCCTATGCGGACGACACAATCCGAAGAAGTGAGGAAACACTGGGGAAAAAGTCATGCAGGAATACGGGGATGAAAACAAACGAAAGCAAAAGTCCACGGCCGGGTGATCCATCGAAAACAAGAGATTAAAAACAGGTGCTGGGTCGGAGCCGGCGGGGGGAACAGGAACAGGGGCAGAGAGTTAAAAGCGGAGCCAGACGAATCCAGGTCCCGGGCTCGCACGATGCGGAAATCAGATGCAGAGCCTCGATCGGCGACTGTGTCTGGCTTTTAAAGGGGGACAGGAAGGAGGCTGAACCAAGGGACAGGTGTGGGGAATAAGGCAAACGAGGAAGAGCTGGAGCGCCCTTAAGAGGAGGAGGAGCAATTGTGACAACTGGACTTTCACAGCACCAAATAACAGCCCAAATAACAGCCAATACAGATACTGATATTGTGGTATGGCAACTGCAGTATTGCTGACCGCAAAGCATTACAGTCCATCACTGGGGTTGCTCTCCCATCCATCCAGGACATTTATGACAGTAGTGCTTGAGGAAAGCTCTAAGCATCATCAAAGACCCCACACACCCCAGCTACAGACTGTATGATCCTCGACCTTCTGGAAAATGGTACCGGAGCATTCAGGCCCGGACTACCTGACTCAGAGACAGTGTTTACCCCGCACTATCAAACTATTGAACTCCCAGCCTCTCTCACCTACGATCTGAACCCTCACAGTGCCTTCTCTCTTTATCAAAACCGAAACACACATTGAAATGCCTCTATCTCACATGTCAAGAAGCTCACGCCCCATAATTTTCTATCCTTTATTTCATTCTGTTGATGTATGATTTTGCACATCTGATGTTGTTTTGCACATTGCCTGTTGTCTCTTTCTTTTCTTATACAATTGTATTGTTGTTGTTTTTTGTACAGTATTGCACCGAGCCACAGTGAGCGGGTACGGTATTGTACTGAGCCACAGTGAGCGGGTACGGTATTGTACTGAGCCACAGTGAGCGGGTACGGTATTGTACTGAGCCACTGTGAGCGGGTACAGCACTGTAATGAGCCACAGTGAGCGGGTACGGTATTGTACCGAGCCACAGTGAGCGGGTACGGTATTGTACCGAGCCACAGTGAGCGGGTACGGTATTGTACCGAGCCACAGTGAGAGGGTACGGTATTGTACCGAGCCACTGTGAGCGGGTACGGTATTGTACTGAGCCACTGTGAGCGGGTACGGTATTGTACTGAGGCACAGTGAGCGGGTACAGCACTGTAATGAGCCACAGTGAGCGGGTACGGTATTGTACCGAGCCACAGTGAGCGGGTACGGTATTGTACCGAGCCACTGTGAGCGGGTACAGCACTGTAATGAGCTACAGTGAGCGGGTACGGTATTGTACCGAGCCACAGTGAGCGGGTACGGTATTGTACCGAGCCACAGTGAGCGGGTACGGTATTGTACCGAGCCACAGTGAGCGGGGACGGTATTGTACCGAGCCACAGTGAGCGGGGACGGTATTGTACCGAGCCACAGTGAGCGGGGACGGTATTGTACTGAGCCACTGTGAGTGGGTACAGCACTGTACTGAGCCACAGTGAGCGGGTACAGCACTGTAATGAGCCACAGTGAGCGGGTACGGTATTGTACTGAGCCACAGTGAGCGGGTACGGTATTGTACTGAGCCACAGTGAGCGGGTACGGTATTGTACTGAGCCACTGTGAGCGGGTACGGTATTGTACTGAGCCACTGTGAGCGGGTACGGTATTGTACCGAGCCACAGTGAGCGGGTACGGTATTGTACTGAGCCACTGTGAGCGGGTACAGCACTGTAATGAGCCACAGTGAGCAGGTACAGTATTGTACGGAGCCACAGTGAACGGGTACGGTATTATACCGAGCCACAGTGAGCGGGTACGGTATTATACCGAGCCACTGTGAGCGGGTACAGCACTGTAATGAGCCACAGTGAGCGGGTACGGTATTGTACCGAGCCACTGTGAGCGGGTACAGCACTGTAATGAGCCACAGTGAGCGGGTACGGTATTGTACCGAGCCACTGTGAGCGGGTACAGCACTGTAATGAGCCACAGTGAGCGGGTACGGTATTGTACTGAGCCACTGTGAGCGGGTACGGTATTGTACTGAGCCACAGTGAGCGGGTACGGTATTGTACCGAGCCACAGTGAGCGGGTACGGTATTGTACTGAGCCACAGTGAGCGGGTACGGTATTGTACTGAGCCACTGTGAGCGGGTACGGTATTGTACTGAGCCACTGTGAGCGGGTACAGCACTGTAATGAGCCACAGTGAGCGGGTACAGTATTGTACCGAGCCACAGTGAGCGGGTACGGTATTGTACCGAGCCACAGTGAGCGGGTACGGTATTGTACTGAGCCACTGTGAGCGGGTACAGCACTGTAATGAGCCACTGTGAGCGGGTACAGCACTGTAATGAGCCACAGTGAGCGGGTACGGTATTGTACCGAGCCACAGTGAGCGGGTACGGTATTGTACCGAGCCACAGTGAGCGGGTAAGGTATTGTACTGAGCCACTGTGAGTGGGTACAGCACTGTACTGAGCCACTGTGAGCGGGTACGGTATTGTACTGAGGCACAGTGAGCGGGTACAGCACTGTAATGAGCCACAGTGAGCGGGTACAGTATTGTATGGAGCCACAGTGAGCGGGTACGGTATTGTACCGAGCCACAGTGAGCGGGTACGGTATTGTACCGAGCCACTGTGAGCGGGTACAGCACTGTAATGAGCTACAGTGAGCGGGTACGGTATTGTACTGAGCCACAGTGAGCGGGTACGGTATTGTACTGAGCCACAGTGAGCGGGTACGGTATTCTACTGAGCCACTGTGAGCGGGTACGGTATTGTACTGAGCCACAGTGAGCGGGTACGGTATTGTACTGAGCCACTGTGAGCGGGTACGGTATTGTACTGAGCCACTGTGAGCGGGTACGGTATTGTAATGAGCTACAGTGAGCGGGTACGGTATTGTACTGAGCCACAGTGAGCGGGTACGGTATTGTACTGAGCCACAGTGAGCGGGTACGGTATTGTACTGAGTCACAGTGAGCGGGTACGGTATTGTACTGAGCCACAGTGAGCGGGTACGGTATTGCACTGAGCTCCAGCGAGTCGGCACTCCACAGTGAATGAATACTGTCATACTACACAGTGGCCTCCAGCAGGGCAGCACAAGTGTTAGGGGCTGTGAGCTGCGAAGATGCTCAGCACTGCAGGATGAGGCCTGTTGCCCTGCTCACCTGTCTGCATCTGCGAAGTCTCATGTACTCCTCCCAGCATCTAAGTGCCTTCTGCAGCAGCCGGGTCCTGATCACAGAATTAAAAACACACGTTAATGAAGCCTGCGAATCACATCAGCATTCATGAAACTAGGGCTGTCACCAACAATGATTTTGAAAACGATCCGTCAACTATTTTTATCGATTAATCGATTAATCTAACAACTAATTTCTTCCAAATAATGCAAGTAGGCACATGCATGTTTTCCATCTTAAACTGCGATTTACATACACGCTTATCCATAGACATTGTGAATACAGCTGCTAGATTATGTTTCTGAATCCAAGGGGGTTGGCTTGACTACGTATCTTGTTAAACAGGCATGAAGAGGCTAAATAATGTCTGTAAAGTATGAAATTATACCAACTGAAAGCACAGGGCAGGGGACAGCAGCTCATATCTTTTGAAGAGAAGACTGGTGGAACAAATATACTATACCTTTGGAGCCGCAACACGTGAAATAATTATGTATATATGAAAAGTTCAACATCTGTGTAACAGTTCATTCTGGCACTGCAGACTCTGGTACAGGCTCGCGCTCTGTTCCGAAGGCAACGTCTGCACAACGAGCAATCTTTTTTTCTTTTATTACCGCTGTTTGCAATGGCCTTCATCACATTCAAACATTAAACGTTATTTAGGCCTACCTTTGCAGTGCGACTTCTGTGTATCGTTTCTTTGCAATTTCTCTCAGCATTTGATTTCTTATTGTTTGACAATTTCTTGTCACACGTTAAACATAAACGGAGACGAGCAGGGCCGACTATAAACGCAAATAAATCATCTTTAAATTCTTGGCGTCCGTCGCCAATTTTTCTCTTTTTGGAAAGCCACCAGCTGACTGTCTTAAACAGTAGGCTACAACAGAGCTGTAACATGCGCATTCTTAAACTGGCAAAAATCCTGTGTTCTTTGCTATATTTCATCTTCCTGAGAGCCTGATCGTTTGTTGAATGTGATTTATTTACAATTTAACCACCAGAGAAAATAATTCAAAATAACTTAATAAAGCTTTCATATGTTTATATAGGATTTTATTGCTGCTCAATTTTGACAGACCACTAATTTGTATTTTTCTTTTGGACCCACAGGGTGACAGTTAAAGAGCACAAGTTGCGGACCCCTGGCATACAGTGGGTATAAGAAGTCTACACACCCTTATTGAAATTGCAGGTTTTTGTGATGTAAAGCCAGAAATCAAGACAAATCATGTCATCTTTAATATGACCTTGCAACCAACAAAATTCAAGAAAAAAACAAACAGATAATTAATAGGAAAAATAACTGAAATTAAAAAACCTACAACACCTTGCTTGCATAAGTGTGCACACCCTTTTATAACGGGGGCTGTAGCTGTGTTCAGAGTTAACCAATCACATTCAAAATCATGTCCAAAGGTAAGCAGCATACACCTGCCATCAATGAGAGTGATTCTGACGAACCCCAAATAAAAATCCTGTCGGATTTCCTCGAAACTTTCGTGGTTGCATCCTTCTGGGATAGCCATTGTCCGCAAGGAGCTGACAAAACATCTATGGGATCTTATTGTTAAAAGGTACCGATCGAATAAGAATATCAAACTCTGCTGTAATAAAGCTAGCAAGTGCATTTAGCACAATCTGGGGGGAGGGGGGCAATTAGTCAATTAAGAAAATACGACTATTGTCTATACGACTATACGATTAGTCAATTACATCGATTAATTGCGGCAGCCATTCATAAAACACCTGGATAATGGAGAATAGTGAAGAACAGAGAAACAGAGCAGACTCCCAGCATCCAGCGATCGGATCCACTGCAGCTTTCACTAAATAAACTACACAGACGGACCAGAAAGTCCATGTTCAACTTCACCTGGACATCTGCACAAAAACAGTCGATACTGTGAAACAAACTCTCAATTTCTCCTGAGATACAAAAGCCCCTGTAAGTGCTGAACCCTAAAATGGGTCAAAGAGTGAACTGGGAGCCCGACGTCCAACGTGGGCAAGTGGGGGCTTGGTCCACCAGTCAGTCTGTCTGCGTGCGTGCGTGCGTGCCCCACCTGTAGTGTGCCAGCGCCCGGAGCGTCAGAGGCAGCAGTCTCCTCTCCTCCTCTTCCTCGCTGCGCCACCGCCAGCGCCTCCAGAACCTGCCCGTCACCTGCGGAGCACAGACAGGCGACAGGTGAGCCCGACGCCAGCGCCCACCTGGGCACACCCAGCGCACATCTGCTGCGTCGGCGCACTGACCGTGGCACTGCGGTGCTGGGCGGCCAAGTTCGTCATCACCCGGCGAAGGCAGCTGCGTGTGGCGTTCTCGGACAGCGCCCGCAGTCCAGCTCGCTGTGGGGGGCACAGGGAGGGGTATGGAGAGAGATGGGCAGCAGGGTAAACAGGTGTTTTGCACAATTAGTAGCACAGACGTGTCTCTTTGATTAAGAAGATATCAGCAGGGCGAATGTTATATCCAGATTGGCACTCTTGTACCTCTCAGGATGATGAGAATTATAATAATATTCTGCATTGTGGTGATCTTACCAGAAGTTGGCACCTGTAGTGCTGTTCTGCAGTCCTGTGTCTCTCTGCCTCTTCAGCGCACAGAGCCACATCTTATCGCCAAGTCAAGGGACCGAACAACGCAGGAACAAGCAGCACACTCCTTAGCAAAGGGGGGTTGTGGGGGCGTAAACACCGCCAGGTGTCTGTATATAGATCACGGTGAGTGGACTGCCGAGCCCAGACACGACCCCTCACAGTGCCCGGAATTGGGCACAATTCTCCACACCCCACCCTGCTCACTGCTCACTGCTGTATGGCTACAGCTCTGTCAGTACAAGGTCTAAACCAGATGGCTGTTCTGGACAGCGCATCATTCCTGCAAAAATATATTCCATTGATTCCCCCTCCATGAGACCTGGGATCTAAACACAAGGAAACTTAAGAAAATGGATGGACGGAAAACATAAGAAACAGGAAGAGGCCACTCAGTCCAGCTAGCTCTTCTGGCAGCCAGTTGATCCAAGTATCTCATACAGACAGATCTTCAAAGATCCAAAGAAGTCTGCTTACAGCAAAAGGGCTAAGTAGCCTCTTCCAGTCACCCACAACCCTTTGTGCAAAGGGCATCCTATCCTCTTTCTCGTCATTTCCACTGGGGGTTCCATTGGAGACCCTGAAGCAGCTCATAGGCTTGACTCTGTCAGCATCTTCCAGGATTTATAATACTGCTATCAAGCCTCAGTAGGGCATATTTCCGACCCGGGAAGAGTCGGATACAGCCTCTCCAGCGGGTCAGGGCTCTCCGGGCGATGCCACGCTGCGCCAGGCTGGCGACGCTCTCCTGCCGGTCTCTCTCGCTCCGTCGCCGCTGGCAGGCTTGCCGCCACTCGCACCAGCAGCTCCTGACCACAGAGAGGCGCCAGGCCCGCACCGCCACACCTGCAACACAGGTCAAGCCGGGTCTGAGCACGGCTGCAGCCCACACGCCTCTCCAAGACCTGTTGGTAACTACGTTCGTGACAAATTAAGACCTGATCAGACAGCTTAGACTAGTTCAATTAAGGCTTAATTGGCATACATTACGGGTATTGTAGTAATTGAGAGAGACTATAACAGCTAGTGGGTTGTGAATCTCTGTGGATATTATTTCTGGAGTGTCTCTCTGCCTGTTGCGCTAACTCTAGCCAGACCCTGCCCTACACACAATCAGAAATATTCACCTGTGTCGCATTTCAAAACTATTCTACTTGTCAAAGATGCTGAGCCTGAGTGCCAGGTGTCTCACTCACCGCTGAGTTCCCTCTTGTCCCGGCGGTGCTGACAGTACGCAGCCCAGGCCTGCAGGGCGGCGGTCTGGAGCCGGTGGTGATAGTGCAGCAGCGCCCGGCTCTCTGTCTCCCTCTGCTGCACGGCCTGGAGGTACTGCTCTCTCCACTGCAGCCAAGCCTGGGACACACACACACACTTACACATTAGGACACTTGTGTTTCCACGCATCCTGTGCCTGGAAGGCTGACGTGCCAGCGTTGCTCACCCGGATCTGCAGTGCCTGGGCCCAGTGCTGGAGAGCGCAGGCGTCCATCTCCCACTGACCCTGCCTCCGCCGCATCTGGCATCGCCACGCAGCCCACGCGGCTCTGTGAAGCGCACACACAGATCGACTCGTCAGGCCT
Organism: Atractosteus spatula; assembly: GCF_055471065.1. Lineage (NCBI taxonomy): Eukaryota > Metazoa > Chordata > Actinopteri > Semionotiformes > Lepisosteidae > Atractosteus > Atractosteus spatula. The sequence goes on from NC_142722.1 coordinate 4,151,338, forward strand.
GAGCAGCGACTCGCCTCGCAGCGGGCAGAATCCCTCACCCGGAGACCAGGTTTGAACAAGACCTACGGACCCCCGGACACGCGAGCCGCGTTTCGCCACCTAGCTGTGCAGTACTCTGCCTCCCCAGAGCTGCTGCAGACCTAACCAGAAGCTCAACGGGCCATGCTCAGCTTTATCAGCTGACGGTTCAAAAGAAACTCCCGGTTCCGAAGTATAGCAGACAGAACACGCTCAGTCCTGGACAGACCTGGCAGTTTTGGTGGCGGAACAGCGGCCCAGCAGGCCTTGCAGCTGCCCCGGGAACTGCGCCCTCCTGACCCGACCACCCCCCCCCCCAGCTCACCGCAGCGCCATGTGGTCCCTGAGCTGCCGAGCCCGCGCTTGCATGCCGTGCTTGATCCTGCGCAGCGTCACGTACACCTGCCAGCGCTCCCAGGCCCCGCGCAGGCGCCGCCCGCCATCTGGACAGCAGGGGGGGAGAGAGAGGCGGGTCAACTTCGCCGACACGACAGCAGGCAGCACTGTCCACATCCACAACACAGCCCCCACTGCAATACACTGCTGTTGTAATTGTTACCATGCCGGACGGCTTTCTCAATCTGCCTCTTCTCTGCTCTCCGCAGAAGCAGGTACTGCTGCCAGCCTCTGAACACCAGGCTATACAGGTTAAACCTGGAAGACATCAGACAGCCAAGATGCCCATCAGTCAAACCATGAACTCATGCTTCATAAGATCACTCCGATGGCAAGCACCGGCTTCACAACGTCACGGGTCACGAGCAGGGCGAGCTGCTGGGCACCTCCATCCGCTGCTCTGGGCCCAAGCGGCTCACCTGTAGTGACAGTCCGCTCGCACGGAGAGCGTCCACTCCCTCCTCGCCACCCACCACTCCTCCCTCCAGCCTGCGAACGCCCTCTGCAACACGCCGCGGCTGTGCAGAGCCCTGCAGGGGACAGACACAGCAAGCAGAGGGAGGAAGTCAGAGCCCACAGAGCGAAGCGCAGGCTTGGCTTGGGCCCTGCGAGCCGAGGGGGGGGCGCGGCAGTCTGCTGGACGTGCCCTCCTGGCGGAGCACCTGACTCCCGTCGAACGTGTTCTTGAACAGATTTTACTGAGGATGCAAAGAGCAGCCCATGCAGGCAAACGCACTGCAAGCAGACTGTATCAGCAGATGAAGCCCATGGTGGTTCAGACTGCGGGGATCTGGGGGCGCTGTATAATACTGTACCCCTGGGGACACTGGGAGAGCTGGGGGTGCTGGGATACCAATCCCGGAGCTCCCCCGGGGACAGAGGGACGGGCACATGCGCCACGCTGCCCTGCCCGCTCCTCTGACAGGGAGGGAATTGAGATCAAACACAAAGGTGCAGGAGAAGGAGAAAATGAACCTCCACTCACTTGCCAAGAGCTCACCCACCTCCGGCCAGCCTGGCGGCACAGAAATCCCGGGAGGCAAACAAAGAAAACAAACAAAACAAAATCACGCTGTTGCTCTGCCAGTGCAACTCCTCTAGTGCAACAGTCAGATTTCCCGGATTTCCCTTTAGTCTCTGCAGGCACAGTGCCGAGGGCCTACGAAATCTTTAGGGCCTACGAAGGAGGGAAACACTAGTGACTCACGAAAAACGAGCTGAAACAACACGCTTGCGATCGACCCCAGGAGCTCCAAATCAGTAATCCTCTCTAGCGGCTGTTCTAGAAACTAGAAGCAGCGAAGTGACGGGCGCTCGACTCGCTCCATCAGTCAGCTGGTTTAGCATGAGAAGAGTTTAAAGTGCATCATGGCCATCGATGGATTTCAGTTGGCGTTTACCCCTCTATTTGCACATTTCGGCGTGAAAGCGCCCAGGGCCTACGAACACCAGAATCCGTCCAGTCACACAAGGCATCTTGGTCCTCACTCCTGCTCAGAGGCCGGGCTGAGCCCAACAGCCCGACACGGCTAGTTCTTGGCCCGCTGAGAGCAGGACGGGGCTTGAGCCAGCCAGGGCATCACCCCATGTGGAGCAGGAGCACCAGTGACTGGCCTCATCCTGGTGATTCCAAAGAGAAGCGGAACCAAAATAATAATAATAATTGCTTACACTTATATAGCGCTTTACAGGTAATGGGGACTCCCCTCCACCACCACCAGTGTGCAGCCCCACCTGGATGATGTGACGGCAGCCATAGTGCACCAGAACACTCACCACACACCAGCTATCAGTGGGGAGGAGAGCAGAGTAATAAAGCCAGTTCATAGATGGGGATTATTAGGAGGTCATGATTGGTGAGGGCCAGGGGGAAATTTGCCCAGGACACCAGGGTAACACCCCTACTCTTTTTGAGAAACGCCCTGGGATTTTTAATGACCACAGAGAGTCAGGACCTCGGTTTTACGTCTCATCTGAAGGACGGCGCCTGTTTACAGTGTAGTGTCCCCGTCACTATACTGGGGGCATTAGGACTCACACAGACCGCAGGGTGAGCGCCCCCTGCTGGCCCCACTAACACCTCTTCCAGCAGCAGCCTTAGTTTTTCCCAGGAGGTCTCCCATCCAGGTACTGACCAGGCTCACACCTGCTGAGCTTCAGTGGGGCTGCCAGTTCTGAGTTGCAGAGTGATATGGCTGCTGGATAGTTATATAGTTACCGATTCCTAATAGTGGAAAAAAAGCCATGCTGTACATTCCTGTGGGGGGTGGGGTGCAGTCCCGCCCTGTGCGCTCAGCGTGTGTGGGCTCCTGGGGGGAGTGAGAACTGTACCTGGCTCTCGAGGGCCGGACTCGGCCGAACGTCCTGGAGATCCACAGGTACAGGAACTTCCTTGCGAGATGTCTGTGAGACAGGAGACAGGAGGCATCAACAGTCCGGCTCCGGGCTTCTTCTGAGTCTTAACACACGCAGTCTTAACCTGAGACGCAGCTCTGGAGGAGTGAGTTCACATGCATTATGAACAGCAGGTCTGTCTTGAGCACAGAAAGGCTCAGAGGAAGGATGTGACTATTTACAACCCAACAAATTAAGCCAGCGCAGGACAATACCTTGGAATGTAATGGGGCTTACTCCAACTCTATTTAAAACATGAGGGCTAGTGTTACCTTTTAATTTAATACAGAGAAGTAATAATAACAAGCGCACCTGATCCTGAGCTCCTTCAGCCGGCCTCCCCTGTTCCAGGTGTACCCCACTCTGTACTGGACCCTGCGGGCCCCCGGGGGCCGGGCACTGCCGAGCACGCTGCCAGTCAGAGGGCACCGCTGAGCCCGGGCTGCCTGGACGCCACTGAAACAACACAGACCAGAGGGGGCGCAGAGGAACACATCAGTACCTCACGTGCAGCCCTGCTAGGACTCTCGAGAAGATACACAGGCTAAACGGCACAAAAAGAAGCCAGCAGCCATATCACCCTGCTACTCACAACGAACAGCCCACTGAAGCCCAGCAGTGTGGGCCTGGCCAGTACCTGGAGGGGAGACTCCTGGGAAAGCTGAGGCTGCTGCTGGAAGAGGTGTTAGTGGGGCCAGCAGGGGGCGCTCACCCTGCAGTCTGTGTGGGTCCTAATGCCCCAGTATAGTGATGGGGACACTATACTGTAAACAGGTACCGTCCTTCGGATGAGATGTAAAACCGAGGTCCTGACTCTCTGTGGTCATTAAAAATCCCAGGGTGTTTCTCGAAAAGAGTAGGGGTGTTACACCAGTGTCCTGGCCCCATTTCCCCCTGGCCTTTACCAGTCATGGCCTCCTAATAATCCCCATCTCTGAACTGGCTCCATCACTCTGCTCTCCTCCCCACTGAGAGCTGGTGTGTGGGGAGCGGACTGGCACATCACCCAGGTGGGGCTGCACGCTGGTGGTGGTGGAGGGGATCCCCATGACCTGTAAAGCACTTTGAGTGGAGTGTGCAGAAAAGAGCTATAGATGTGTGAGGAATTATTATTATTATTATTATAAAGAACCCCACCACTCTGGTCCATCAATCGTCCAGACAGGAGCAACACCACTCAAACCACAGCAGGGACCCAGGTTGTAGCCGATACCGCGAGCGAGCGAGAGCTTCACCTGCCGCGGCCTCTCTCCGAGCGGACCCTCCCGAGCTCGGACCCCAGCATCTTCGCGGTCAACACGGCGCGGCAGCCGAAGGCGGGGGCTCCTAGACGAAGCTGATTCGCGCACAGCGAGGACAGCTGAGGCGGAGAGAGAGAGAGGACTCGGTCTGTATTGCGTTTGAAATGGCCTGCTCTGCGCCTGACATCCACACATCAGTCAGGCTGAATAAACCAGCCGCAGCCTGGTGCAAGTCTTTCCGATTATACAGACTGAGCAATATAAGAAACAACAGAAAGGAGAAGAAAAACACAACGTTTCAATGAACTAACCTCAACCTCTCTCTAGGGGCGGAGTAGTGGATCTATGGCTCAGGATCTGCGCCTGTGGCCGGGAGGTTGCTGGTTCGTTTCCCGCGACTGACAGAGGAATCCCACTCCGTTGGGCCCCTGAGCAAGGCCCTGAACCCCAGCTGCTCCAGGGGCACCATATAAATGGCTGACCCTGTGCTCTGACCCCCAGCTTCTCTCCCTGTCTGTGTGTCTCATGGAGAGCAAGCTGGGGTCTGCGAAAAGACAAATTCCTCATGCAAGAAATTGTATATGGCCAATAAAAGTGATCTTATCTTATCTGAGGTGGGCCCAAAAAAGGCTCCACAGCCAGAACGGTGTTTTTCTTCTCTTTTCAGCAGGGAATAACCCTTTACTAGATCCCTTGCAGCCTACACGTGCTGACACAGCTCCCTACTTGAACTTATGAAACCTGCTGCTAAAATTTCTAATCCTTTTTTAAGAACACAGCCTACAGATTAGGGGCATTGCTTCAATTCTGTGTTAAGGGTTCAGTCATGAGCATGACTCAGCCAGGCTCCTCTGACTGCTGCAGAAGCCTGCACCTCGTCAGTGAGGGCACGACAGAGCTGATCTCACCCGCTGTGAGCATCAGGCCTGAAGAAAGGACACACAAAGGAACTATCAAGAGAGAGGTGAGTAGCCGAGTCAGCATGCGTAGGCTGCAAAGTCCCCAGCCTTTGTTCTCCCTCTACATTACCTTTGCCTACTGCCTTGTCTCTCTCACACCTGAAGAAGGCCCCACGGCCGAAACGTTGTGTTCTCTTTCTTCTTTTTTTCAGCATGGAATAAGCCTATTACTTGTTCCTTATCAAGAGAGAGGCCTTGTTCTCATCGGGGACTTGGAGGCTGGATTGAGTCACCGCAGACAGACTCATCAGGAGGGAGTCAGGGCCTCTTCAGTGAGGACCAGAGGTCAAGGGTCGCTGACCGTGACCGTGTCGGAGAGTGTGGCACCGAGGGGCCGGACGACACACTGACTGTTGTGCACAACAGACCAATCAGCGGAGAGGAACAGCTAAAAACGTATTCCACATCGAAAGGAGAAGAGACGCAACGTTTCTGCCGTGGCGACACCTGAAGAATGCTCCACAGCTGGTACGTTGTGTCTCTTTTATTCCCCCCCCGCAGGGAATAAACCTTTACCTGTTCCCTTGCAGCCTGAGCGTGCCGAACTCAGTCAGCAGAGAGTCCAGGCGTAAGGGTCAGGGCAGGAGAGTCCAGCCACTACAGAACTGCATTCGGAATGACTGACAGACGTCAACACTCCTGACCAGTGATTTCACCTGCGCCAGGTCTGTTCAATACAATTTCAGTGTGCCTGCTAGAAAACGATGACGTCACTCTCCTCAGACTAGCTTGGTGCATTTGCTGCAGCTGAGAGCGAGATCACAGCCCGTCAGCGGACGGCCGCTGTCCAGGACACCCGGAGTCACAGCTCCCTGGGCTGATGGACGGGGGCCGAGTGTGGGGGCCGGGGCAGGAGAGTCCAGTCGCTACAGGGCCGCACTGCTAGGGCCTGAGGACAGCCTGACCGCAGGGCGCCACCCTGATCGGGTCCTGGACACGAGGTGACCGCCTGAGAGACGAGGAGGGGGCAGCCCGGTGCACTGGGGACGCCCTGCCTGCCAGTGGGGCGAGCTGGGCTGCAGGGGGCAGCGGGACAGAAGCCCGCAGAGCTGCTCCTCTGTCTCTGCCCTGCGGCAGCGGGTGACTGCGGCCACACTCCCTGACCAGTCCAGCTGAATTGCCCTCACCGACATGGTCAGCATCACGAGTGTCGGCGTCAGCTCTGCTGCGTCAAACGGAAGGGTTGCACACAAGCCGTTTCTCTGAAGGAAGTTTCTGTTTTAGTCAGAAGAGATGAGCTTCTGCTTGGACAGTCCAGTGCCTGGAGAGCAGGTGGCACCGTACTGTACGCCCTCTGAAAGCAGCGCTGACCCACTCAGCGCGTAACTGTAGCCTCTGGGAGGAAGACGGGCTTGAGCAACGACCAAGCGTCTTATTAATGCTGCCGGCTCTGCGTGGTGAAGGAAGCTGAGGGCAGAGGGGGTGTGCAAGACGACTGCAGCCGCCTGCAGAGCGCGGGCGGCGGCCGGACCGCGGAGCTCACCTCGCCGGGCGTCGGAGCGAACCGGCCGGACCCCCCTGCCCGCCGGGCTCGGCGACGGACACGAACCTCTCGAATTCACTCGACTGTGAAGCGGTTTCCCCTCCGCGGTCCCGCTGCTCGCAGCGCGTCTGTGTCTCTGAGCGCCTCCCGTCCCGCCGGCCCGCTCGCTGGCGGCGCCGCGCTCCCACAATGCACCGGCTGCCCCGGTTGCCATGGCGCCCCGACGCCGAGCAGCTGCGTGTCCGGCTCGCTGGCGCCCCCCAGTGGACGGAGGGGGCGGGGGCGACCGCTCTCCCTTCAATATCGGCAGCCCACCACCCGAACAAGCGCTTTCTTGTTCAGTAAAACGTGCACAGCGCTAGCAGGGCTCTATTCCTGATGTCCTGTAAACTGGGGTTCAATTCAGCGAACAGGGCTTTCGTTCCTGTTGAATTTCTGGACGAGTAGGACAGTATCGGCGGAATGAAATGATTGCATTTTTGCGGCCTTTATTTATTCGTGTTGACCAAATACCTTATTCTTTAAGTATCCCTTATGTGTTGGCTGTAAACAAAACTGACTTCGGTCTTGGGTGCATAGTTCACCCCGGGCAGGGATTTTTGTGCGTCTTTGACACACTACAAACTCACAGGCAGGGGCGATAAAAATATACTTTATATATATTACACATCTTTACCGTACAGAGTACGCCTATAAACTAGTGAAATTGTTCAGCATTCAGAATGCCTGAATTCTGCTCTCCCTCTGCGATTCGTGGACAGCAATAGTTTTCATTGGAGCCTTTTTCTAATCTGTTACCGGTCAGGGAATATCAGTGGAATTGTTTTGCTTAACATAAACAGGTACGTCAAAAGTATATGTAGTAAAGGCGTTGAACCTCTAAACACTTCAAAGTTTAAAACTGCGGGGTGTATCAGACCGAATCAAATCACTTGACAATGGTCTTAGATAAGATGCGGTATAAGATTTGTTTTTTTCAAACACTTGATGACGCGAAACACATTCTCCTTCCTCTCGCGTCTTGCCCACGCCCCCCGCACGTCGCGCGCAGCTCGCCAGTCTCAGCCTCGGGCTCGCGGCGCTCCTGCGCCGTGATTGGTCAGGGAGCAGCTTAGGCGCCCTCGCCGTTCGCCTGCGGGGTCCTACAAATGGCGACCTTAAAAAATCCTCCGTCCCCTCGTTAGCAAAACCAAGCAGCGAAGGAGGTGGAGTGTTTTGCAAGTCTGCGCCGAAGAGAGGCTTCAGCTTCACCATCTGTGCGAGATTGTAGCCGACAGTGGTGTCAGGCGGAGGTTGAGCTGTATATAATCCCCGCGAAGACCCCCCCCTCGCTGTGCAGTGAGCTGCTGGGAGAGGATCTCGCTGCGGCGGAGAGGCGGACCGGAGAGCGGAGAGAAGCCCCGAGGTAGAGTTGGACAGTGAGGCGGGCGGCGGGGCCACCATCGCCGGCTTGGGCTCCGACAGCACAGCCGGGCGGGCAATAAGCCTTCCGTCGGTCGCTCTTTGTTGCGGGGAGGAGATATCACGAGTCGGTGGTGGGGTGGCGAGTTTTCTTTGCCTATTCCAATGTTTTAAGAGCTTTGTTTTCGTGCCGGCGTAGAGAGCGCGGCTCTGAGGCTGCTTTCTGCTTTTGTGGCTGAGTCGCGTCTGCCGGTCGCGTCTGCATCCAGTCCCGTGAAAAAGCCGCTCTCTTCTCGGAGTTAGACCGAGGCAAGGGGAGCGACCGCACTCCGGTCCCGGGTAAGACGGGTCGAACTCGTTTTGTCATGAGCTGACCGCTGCTCGGCGGCGTCCGGCGTCGAGGAACTGTAGCAGACTAAAGCCGAACTCCGGGTCCTGCTGCTCCGGTCGGGTTCGGAGCCCAAAGCGACGCGCAGCTCTGGCGACAAAAGGTGCAACGTTTGAGTGTTGAAGCCGCAGGAGGACGTCTGTCGTCTAGGGCAGTTCACCGATTTTCTCTCAAACTGCTGCAGTTGCCGGAGGTAACGGGAGAAAAGTTTGAGAGTTGAGACCAGGCCCGGGCACCCCGTTTGCTTGTTTAGCCGGAGCTCTCGGCATTACTGAGCCAAGTTCGTCTTTCGGACAGTCTTGCCCGGCCGACACGACGCGCAGCTTTCAGAACTTCACCGGCAGTCGCTCGCCGGGCTTTGGCGAGACCGCCGGGCTGGTGGAGCCGGCAGCCAGCCGGAGGAGCCGGGTTAAGTGTTTAAAATCCCCCCTGCGGCTGGAAGTTGATCTGTTATGACTAGAATTTAACGATCCAAGAGACTGACCGCGAATTTAAACCCAAAAAAATCCAGGTGTGGAGGTTTCAAGCCGCCGTCCAAACCTGTGAGCTGCCCGAAGCGGGCCGGGTCTCGGTGCGGGCGGCCGGTGACGTGCCCGCCTCCTCTCTCGGTACCAGCGCAGGGCGGCTGATCGGACTGGCAGCCGGACCCCGGCATCAGACTGCTGGGCGCTAAGGCGTCTCGTCTAGTTCCCGTCTAAAACCCGGCAAGTGGGATTTAAAAACGGGTTCTGGTCGGGTTCTTAAAGTTTGCTTGATGTGATCGCTTGGGACCGCTTTGCTGTGAGCTCTACAGGTGTCTTCCTGGGGCCTGGATAAACTGCTGCACTGTAAAGGCGTTATCCGCTACTTTACAAAGCGGTTTTGAACGGATTTAAGACGGTTCCTGGTGCCTTGCGCTTGCTCTCTGCTCGAGGGAGAGTAACTGACTAGTGTTCTGGATTGAGGTCCGATTTAAATCAAGCAAGGTTCCGTTCCGTCGACCCATCCGCTTCCTAACGGTTTTATGAAGTGCAGGGCCGTGGGGGCGCCGGAGTCTATCCCAGCAAGCAGCGAGGCAGGGTACACACCGGGCGGCACGCGCAGACCACACCAGGCTTGCACCAGGGCCAGTTTCTCCCAGGAGGTGCACTGGCAGGGAGACTGGAGCACCCAGAGGGAACCCATGCGAATGCTGGGTGGTGGGGGGGGGGGGGACATGCAAACTCCACACAGGCGGCACCCCAGGTCTGGAATTGTACTCGGCGCCCCCGTGCTGTGCCACAGTGCTGCCCGGCAGCGTTTTTGCAGCCCTGAAGCGTGGATGTGTGTGGGCTCAGGGCCGCAGAAGGAGGTGGATATAGAAATGTCCTGCATCGGGCGGAGGACATTGTGAACGATGAAGCAGAACGTCCCCCCCCCCCCCTCCGGACGTGAGCGTCTGCGCGCGTGTGCGCTGGGCCCGGCTGACCTGGGATTGTTTGTCTGTCCTGTGAAAGTGACATCAGAAAGCTGAGGGCTGTTTTCTGACTCGGCAGGTGCTTGGATCTGAGAGTCATGGAAAAGGCAGCAAACCCCGAGGCTCCGGAGGGCGGCGGCTCGCCGGCCGCCATGCCCAGGGGTTCGGAGAGGACATCGCCTTACAGATACACTAAGGTAGGTTGGCGACGCTGTGAGCTGGCCTGGCAGCGGCCGGTGTCGGTTGTCGCTTCCTCGCAAGCTTTTCAAAACGCTCTCTCATCTGGCTCTCCTTGGGGCGGCCGCCTTCCTCGGGCAGGGTTCGAAAGCTGGCCCCGAGCTCCATGAAATGGCTGTTCATCGGCAGGGTAGGGAAGAAACTGTCCCTCTGAGCTTGTGCTTGTGGGTCTGTTGTACAGCTGAGCGAGTGTTGCTCCAGTAAACGGGCCCAGGCTGCAGGTCCATGTCATTAATTTAGTCAAAAACCATCGCGCCCTTGCTGGCCTGAACTTGGTTCCTGTCCAAATTCATGGTTCTTACTTCAACCGGAGCTCAAGCATTGACTTGTGCTTAGGCGTTGCAGCTTATTCAAAAGGGGTTTTCAAGTTGGAGTTGTTTTGATCAGATCTCATGTCCCCAAGAGTACCGTCACGAGCCGTACTAGTACTGCTCCGGGTTTCCACAGAAACCTGGGTAAAAGTGTGTTTGTGGCTGAAAGGAACGTTAAATCAGAATTGTAAGGCGCTCTGGCTCTGCTGTCGCAGGAGGAGCTCTTGGAGATGAAGGAGTATCCCTGCTCCAACGAGAGACCTGAATGCCTCCTGGAGAAGTACGACAGGTACTGCCCCTCGCCGTCCGTCCTCAGCTGCCCGCGGGCTGGTCTGGGTAGTCTAACTGTTAGACCCGGGGTTTACTGGAGGCAGAAACGGGAGCCTGCTTTCCAGCACTAGATCTGCAACTAGCAGTGACGGTTCTGGGTCAGTTTTCAGTCGGCATGTTCCGCCCCGATGAGCGGTTACATTAAGAGCTGAGGATGCGCACCTCTGGGCTGTCCAAAACGAGCTCGAAACCTCCCTTTTTCCTTCCCGTGCTAGCGATGGCGTGTGGGACCCCGAAAAGTGGCATGCATCCCTGTACCCCAGCTCGGAGCGCAGCTCGCCGGTTGAGGGGTACAGGAAGGATTACGCCGGAGACGAGCGGGTCCCCCTGAAGCGCAGGATGGCAGGTGAGGGAGGAGCCCCGAGGGTCTGGGTGTGGTGTTGGGGGGGATGTGTGAGGTGTGAGAGACGGACGGTTTCCTCTTCCCCCCCCTGAGCCGTCTCTCCTCGCCCCCCCCTTCCCCCCGTGCTGCAGATCCCCGGGACAGGCTGAAGGAGGAGGACCTGGACGTGGTGCTCAGCCCCCAGCGGCGCAGCTTCGGCGGGGGCTGCCAGGGCACGGCGGCACTGGGGCCCCAGGCGCGGCGGGCCGTCTCCCCCCTGGAGAACAAGGAGAACGAGAGCCTGCGGCTGGGGGCGGCGCGGCGCATCGGCAGCGGCCGCATCATGGCGGCGCGCGGCTTCGAGCGGGAGGCGCGCGGCGAGAAGGAGGCCCGGGAGAGGGACTTCAAGGACAAGAGATTCAGGGTGAGCGCAGCGCCCCCTCTGCTCCGGCGGGCTGAAGCCGAGCGGCAGGCGGGCTGAATCTCGTTGTGACTAGGTGAACTGGGAACGGGGGTAGCACGGCAGCGCAGCACTGAGCATTGCTGCCTCACGGGGCTGGGCCCTGGCATCCTTCCTGGGGGGTGTGCATGTTCTCCCCGTGTTTGTAGGGGTGTACTCCCACAGTCCAAAAACATTAAATAACCTCAGGGACCCCCGGCCCTGGTGCGAGTTCGCGTGTGCCCTGTGATGGACTGGTGTCCCGCCCACGGTGTGCCCTGCCTTGTGCCCATTGCTTGCTGGGACAGGCTCCGGCTCTGCCGCGACCCGGAATTGGAAGAAGTGGTTAGGAGATGGATGGGTGGAAGCTGGAAACATGTTCCTCGAGTGACACTGCTGCCCCCTGGGAGTCTGGTCTGAGGCCCGGGCACGCTGTGCTCTCCCGTCACTCGGTGGTGTTCTGGTCCGCTTGAGGTGCTGGTGTGAGTGGGCCGTGCTGTCCAGCAGCGGTACAGCAGCTGAGCTCCTCCCCCCCCCCCAGTGTGACCACAGTTCTCACAGCTGCAGTGACGTGCGTCTTGACGTGGCACGGTCTTGCCCAGATCTTGAGAGGCCCCCAGGCTGTACTGTAAGAGGCTCATCCAGATGGTGAGAGACCACCACCGCGATCTTCTCCCCTTCCTGAGCTAATCCCAGGGGAGGAGGACAGAGGTACAGTCGCAGAGAGTCTCACGCTCCGGCGGTGTCCTGTCTCTGCCTGCCCAGAGGGATTTCGGAGACAAGCGGGTCTTCAGCGAGAGGAGACGAAACGACTCGTACACCGAGGAGGAGCCCGAGTGGTTTTCGGGGGGCCCCACGAGCCAGTCCGAGACCATCGAGCTCATCGGGTTCGACGACAAGGTACTGGAGGAGGAGAAGAGGCGGAGCAAACGCTCCAGGAAGCGCTCGGAGTCCGTCAAGGAAGGCAAGTACCAGGGCGGGGCAGGGGGCTTGTTCTGAAACAGCTCAAAGACAACGCACCCCCCCCACCACCTTAATATGTAAACTACTTTGTGTGCAACTACTTTATACATCAGGATTTACAGTGCTGTGAAAAAGTAAGTACACCCCATGAAAAGGTGTGTTTTTCAACATATTTGCATGTGTGGATATTTGATCTTCATTTCAACAATATTGATAGATAAAGGTGATCTAATTTAACAAGTAACGATGAAAATTATTCTTTGCAATCATTTATTCAACAAAAGTCAGAAGTGCAGTTGTCTGCAATGGAAAAAGTTAGTACACCCCCTGGCTACAATAGCTGGTTTTGCCCCCTTTGGCCGGAATCACTTTTTGTAGGCGTTTTTTGTAATTGTCCATCAGTCTCCTACACCGACTTGGAGACATTTTTGCCCAGTCCTCCTTACAGAGCTCCTTGAACTGTGTGATGTTTGAGGGCCTTCTTGCATGTACTGCCCGCTTCAAGTCCCCCCCCAAGCATTTCTGTGGGGTTAAGATCAGGGCTTCGACTTGGCCATTCTTTTGTGGTTTTGCTTGAGTGTTTTGGGTCATTGTCTTGTTGCAAAGTCCACTTACGGTTCAGCTTTTTGACAGATGGCCTCACATGCTCCTCAAGTAGGAGAAAAGTGGGGGCGGTGCAGGATCTGCGGCTGGGAGGTTGCCGGTTCGAATCCTGCAGCCGGCAGAGGAATCCCATTCCATTGGGCCCCTGAGCAAGGCCCTTCACCCCAACTGCTCCAGGGGCGCCATATAAATGGCTGACCCTGCGCTCTGACCCCCAGCTTCTCTCCCTGTCTGTGTGTCTCATGGGGAGCAAGCTGGGGTCTGTGAAAAGACACATTCCTAATTCAAGAATTTGTATAGGGCTAATAAAAGTGATCTTAAGTACTCTCTGGTACAATGTGGAATTCATGGTTGACTCTATGATGGCAAGCTGGCCAGGCCCTGAGGCAGGAAAGCAGCCCCAAACCATAATGCTTCCACCACCATGCTTTACAGTTGGTATGACGTTCTTTTGGTCAAAGGCAGTTTTTGTTTTTTGCCAAGCATGACATCTGGCATCGTGGCCAAACAGCTCTACCTTTGTCTCATCTGTCCAGAGCACATTGTTCCAATAGTCCTGATCTTCACCTAGGTGTTGTCTGGCAAACGTCAGTGCATATATATATTCTTTTTTTGAGAGCAGAGGCTTCTTTCTTCTTGACCTCGCATGTAGAGCAAAGTTGTGCAGTCTCTTTTGGAAGGTTGACTGAGGCAAGACTTGCCTGTAGATCCCTTGCTGTTATCCTGGGCTTCTGGGAGACTTCCTGCAGCATTTTTCGGTCAGCTCTGCAGGTGAGTTTGGTGGGACTACCTGGCCTGGATAGATTGCTTTTAAACCCTTCCCAGTCTCATAGGCATCAACAGTCTTTCTTCTGAGGACCTTGGAGAGCTCTTTTGATCTTGGCATGATGTAGCCACACACCTCAATTGCAGAGACCAAACCAGACCACGGGTTTCTGATGTTTATATAAGGCTGTGCCCTCCAAGTTACTCTAATGTTCTAATCATTTGCACCTGATCCTAATTTTAGGCATTTGGTGCGATGCTAAAGGTCGGGTGTGCTAACTCCCCCCCCCCACACACACACACACAAGGAAATTGCATTTCTGTTAATTTTAAATAGTACAAATGGGTGCAAAATGTGTTTTTTCACTGTTATGTTCTAAAATTAGATCACCTTTATCTATCAGTTTTGTTGAAATGCTGATCAAATATCCTTTTGTCCAAAAATATAAAAAAAGACCAACCTTTTCCTGTCACTTACTCTTTCACCCCACTGTATCTGTTCACTATTAGTCTTTAGTGTAATGTTTTATGCTGCGGTGTTGAGTACTTGAGTAGCTGGAGCGGCCCTGGGGCTCAGCCTGCGCCTGTCCCTGTCTCCCCAGCGGTGGAGTGCAACGGCGGGCTGGCGGAGGAGCCCGAGGCGGAGGTCTGTGTGGACCTGGCGGCGGACCAGGAAGTCCCGCGCCGCGTGGTTCTGGCGGAGCCCGGCCCCGGCGACTTCGACTTCAACGAGTTCTTCGACCCGGAGAACACCGTGCCGGGCCTGGCCTCGGTAAGGGGGTGGGGGAGCACTGCATGCTGGAGTCCCGGGGCTGCCGCTGTGTCTGGTCAGCCAGGGTGGGGCGCCCCAGCTGCTGAGGGGTAACGCACAGATTTCTCCAGCAGCAGGTGTGCTGAAAGGGGAGACTAAACGCATATGGACCCTGCAGGACTGTCTGGTACAGTCTAATCGGTCCAGAGACACTCGTCTGAGAGAACTACTCCGTCTTTTTGGTTTTTTTGAGAAAACGGAGGCATGAATTAGCCTTTCTCCGTCTGTGAAGTTAGTCTTCCTTCACTGTATATCTCCTTGTGAGCTACCTCTAAAGGAAGGCTCATTAAATCGCCTTCAAGTCTGACTCTCTCCTGCTCTGCTCAGACGGGGGGTTGGGGTCTCCCTCCTGCCTGTGTGGAGGTCTGCTCGGCAGCGATTCAGTGGCTGGGACGCTAAGACTTCCGCACAGGACTCTGCTGTCCTGGGACAGTGGGGGGCTCACAGCCGCAGCAGGGCTGCATGTCGGGGTGCTTGCGGGGCCTCCGTGTGGTCACTGGGTTGTGGGGGATCATGGGACGGTGCCGGTCACCCTGGTGGCGCTGGCCCCCTGCCCAGCAGTTGGTGCTCGTTCGTGACCACTGATCACGTGCCTGTAGCTCTTCACACCTGCGATTGTGGCTGCAGCTTGTGCTGGTGTGGCCGGGACTGCTGTGCACGGGGCGCTCACCTTCACGCCTGTCTGTCCTCCTTCCGTTGGGCAATCTCGACTCCTGCGATATTCTCAAATAGCAGCACTTTTCCCAGGGTATGCGTAAGGCCCGGAGGCTCTCCAGGAGCGTGTTGGTTCCTGAGCGCAGCAGGACTGCAGCTTGTTCAGTTCCCCTGATGGGGAAGGGAAGTTCTGGGGGTGGGGGGACTCGGGTCGTCAGCTTCCAGTCTCCATTTTATTTATGGGGGGAGGGCAGTGGCTGTTGTGTTTTGCCTTTTCTGACAAACTTATGCCCATCACTGGTTACCGACGCTCCGCGTGTGCTCGTGGCTCTGTTTAGGCCTGGTGTTATGTGTTTGTTTTCCCAAATGATTAACCTGTCCTGATGTAACGCCATGTTCTCCCTCTGTGAAATACAAGACCCTTCTAGAGATGTCGTCATGGGTGAACTGCGTTGACTGTGTGTAACTGTACTGTCTGTCCTCTGGTTTCATGGGTGGACATTGCACAGAGCCCTGCCACATTAAAATGAGCAGCCCTGGATCCAGACCACTGAGCACAGAACAGTGCAAGCCCAAGCACCTGTTCGTTTTCCCAGGGGCAGCAAGGGCCTGATGCAGAAGGGTGGGTGTAGGATAAGGGGTCAGTTCCATGTGTTTTTGCGGTACTTGGTGCTCAGTTTAATAGTGTCACTCTGGGGCACAGGAGCTGTGCTTTTAGCTGCATTTATCTGCATGGAGGTCGTTAACCTCTGGTTGTAGAGCTGCAGAATTGTTCCTGGAGACATGACCGAGTAGAAACCGGTGGCAGCAGCCAGGAGTCCCTTTCTGATGTTTCTCCAGGTCCCAGAGCAGCTTAACCCTCCTCTTCTTTCCTGAATCTGCCGATTAAACAACCGGATGAAATTCTCAGATCCCTTCCAGACTAGCTGGCCTGCAACCAAACGAGCCGGCTGGGCTGAGCAGCCTCCTCTTGCCATTACCCGTTCTTATGCTCTTGATCTCAACTGACCCACATAACCTCAGCACCACTGTCAGGTCTCCCGCACGGCAGTGCGCATTGTTAGTCTGTTCCCATGCGGCACGTGTCTCTGCTGTTTGTGTGATGAGTGCTGATCTGACGGCAGGCCCCACGTTCGGGGTCGGAGATCAGAGCTGGGGGCAAATCAGCCCAGTGAGGCCGTGTTGAAACGAGTGCTGTGTTGGTGTCTCACTGCTGTTCTGTGTGTCGCTGAGGCTCATCTCTTGGCTCCAGTTGACAAGGTTTCAAACTGTCAGATGGGGCGTTAGAATTCCCCTTCCCCTCTCCCCACCCCAAACCCTCTCCTGTCGGGCAGAAGACTTGGTTTTCTGTTCACGTAAGTGCCTTATCCTTCTGCTCTTTGGACACTTTCCTGCCGAGGCCCAGCTGCCTGGTTTTTGTTGACCGTTTTCTTTCATCTCCCTCCCGAAGATGATCGAGGACGTGCTGGGGGAGCGCCCGGTGCTGGCCAGCCGATTCAGCCGCTGGTTCTCCAGTAACGTCAGCCCGTCCGGCAGCCGGTCCAGCAGCCTGCGCTCCACCCCGCACGAGGAGCTGGAGAGGCTGGCAGGTGAGGCTTTGCCGTTTTTGCGTGGTGCTGGCGAGGGCGTGGCTCCGCTTTGGAAGCAGGATGGGTGGCGTGGCGTGGCAGGGCCGAAGGGGGAGATCCTGGGGGTTCTGCTCTGTTGTGCGCAGAGGGAAGTTGCCACCTGCTTTGGCAGCAGGGTCTCTGAAGGGCGCCTGTGTCTGCCTGTGGCAGGTCTGGAGCAGCGGTGCATCTCCCCCAGCCTGGCCCACTACTTCGCCCCCATCCAGTCGGCAGAGGAGAAGAAGGAGAAGGACAAGGTGGATATCCTGGAGCTGCTGCAGAAGGCCAGGATCGACCTGAAGCCCCTGCTGTCCAGCCTGTCCGCCAACAAGGAGAGGCTACGGGAGAGCTGTGAGTCTGGAAGGGAACACAACATTGTCACTCTTCTATTCATCTGGTTTCCTGAAACAAATGTATTTTTCTAGCCCTTTGATTGGTTAAGATCTGTTTCACTGATGGGTGGCGCAGGCGCGGTGGTGAGCACTGCTGCCTCACACCACTAGAGCCCTGGGTTCAGTTTCTGGGGTGATGTCTGTGTGGAGTTTCTGTGTTCTCCCCATGTTTGTAAGGGTTTCCTCTGGGTGCTCTGGTGTCCTCCCACAGTCCAAAGAACCGTTCTGGAAAAATTGGCCCTGGTGTCAGTGTCTGTCTCTGCCCTGCAGTGGACTGGTGTCCTGTCCAGGGTGTGCCCTGCCTGTTGCTTGCTGGGATAGGCTCCAGCTCCTCGGTGACCCAGAACAGGAAGAAGCGATTGGACGGATGTTTCATTCGTCCCTCCATGGGTGTGCCCACAAGCCTCTGTGCTCCGCTCGGTGCGTTCAGCCCGCTGTAAGGCCGCTGCCTGTCCCTGTCGCCCCCAGCTCACTCCGGCGTGGTGCTGTCTCTGGAGGAGGTGGAGGTGGGCCTGAAGGGCCTGAAGGTGGAGGGCGAGAGGCCGGGGGCCGGGACGCCCTTCATGGCCGAGCACCTGGAGGAGGCGCTCGCAGGCGGCACTAGCGCCGGGCCCCGACCCGGGCCCACGCGGCCCAAGGATGGCGACATGTCGGCTTTCAACAAGCTGGTCAGCACCATGAAGGCAAGTGGCACGCTGCCCACCCAACCCAAAGCCAACGTAAGTCTCCGCACCTCTCCACCGGCCTAGCCCGCGGGCGTTGTGGTGTGCATGTGGCTTTTGTGCCTGAAGCGCTGAGGCACGGTGGGACAGTATTCTCAGGTAACGTAGTAAAAGCAGGTCAAGACCGCAGGCTTGCTTGCATGTGCACTGCTGCGCCTTTTGTGCAAAGGGTGGTGGGAGTATGGAACAAGCTACCCAGCCATGATGGAGCCGACACCCTGGCTTCTTTGAAGAAAAGGCTGGATGAGATCTTCCCGTCTACTAACTGCCCAGTGGTGGACACGTGGTCATTCAGGCCGTAGCTTTTTTTAAGTTTAGTTGTTGTCCCTTGTTTGCAAAATAATGGGGAGCTGCATTTAACAAACCGGTTTCATGCCTTTTGCAGATGAGGAACGATTTAATTCTATCCTACTGCACAGCAGGAACAACAGAGCCTTCAAACCTGGGCACAGTTATAAGATTCATTAAAAAGAGGTTGAATCAGGGTTGGAGAAGCAGTTCTTTGCTGGGGAATCGTTCAGACTGAAGTGCTGCTTTGCTTCGGGTTTAAATTGTGGGCTTCAGGCATCAGTTCCTTTTCTTGGTCTCTGTGCGTCACAGTCTTCTCATTGGCTTGAAATGCCCGAGATCCTGGTGTGACCTGAGTGCTGTGCAGTGGGGATCGTGTTCCCAAGATGTTCTCTGGCTATAACGAAGTGGTGGGCATAACTTTGTACTTCCTCGGGCATTTCCAGCATAAAGAAACTGCACCCAATTCATCCCAAGCTGTGATGGGGATTGAACAGATTTTCAGCGCGGGAGTCTTTCTTAAGCGTTGTCGTTTCCTGATACGTCTGAGCAGACTTGGTTCCCCGCCTTGTGTGAGGCGGGCGGCTCTGCCGTGCGGTTTAGAGGGCCGAGGGCGACGTCGGGCCCTGCGCTTGTGGCTGCAGTCCTGCTGTCTGCGTGGTGTCTGGCTCCCCGTCGTGGCTCAGCCCTGGCGGTGCACGTGTGCGCTGGCGTGCTGGGAAGCCTGGATTACACACCCTTTGTGTTTAATTTCCCCTCACCCCTCCGTTCCAGCAAACCCTGGACAGCCAGTTCGTCCCCTCCACAGAGCTGCCGCCCCAGAAGAACATCCTGCAGGTCAGTCTGGGGGAACTGGCTCTACACTGGTTTCTTACTCCAGGAAAGACCCCATTATTTTCATTAAAAGTCTGTTTTGTCATTAAAATGCCTTTATGATTAACAAAAGGGAGATAGTGTGCCTACATTGCAGCTCATAATCCATCTTCCTTTTCATGGCCCGTCTGTCATCATTGGCTTTAGCTGCTCCCCTTGACTGTATTAGTTTGTTTTATCTTCCATCTCTGGGAAACACTGTTCCATCTCTGGACTGTTAATCCTTCATTGTCTTTCCCTGTTGATTTGGGTCTGTGTCCTCTGTCTCTCTGCAGGAGATCCTGGGCCCCCAGGTGCCCCCGCCACCTGGCTCCCCAAGTCTCCTGGGCGGCTTGCTGGGGCAGCGGGGCCCCTCCCCGCCCCTGTTCCGTCCGGGCGCCCCGTCCCCGGACTACTTCCCCCTGCGCGTGCAGCCCCCGGCAGGTGAGCACTCCAGCGGTTCTCTGGCAGCTCCAGAGGCCAGGAGCCGTCGGGATCGGTTGGCGTATGTCCCGGTCTGAGTGAGGAGCCAGCTGGGGGCCCTGCTTCACTGCAGGTCTAGGAAGAGCTCGAACCCGTGTCCCAGGGTGCTGGAGTTCTGTAAAGCTAGCAGCGATGAGGATCCAGCTCCAGCTTCAGTAATGCATGGTGTTGTTGGTGGGGAGCCTTTCACCCTTGGATGTGTTTTGACGTTCCAGGATTCCCGGCCGGAGCACAGCCCCTGCTGGCGGACTCGTTCCCGGAGGTGCACAGACCCCTGAGCCCCAGGGCTCCCCAGCAGGTCAGACACCCCTCTCCTCCTCGATCATCGCACCCGTGGGCCTTGTGGGCTGAGACTCAGAAGGGGTTCTGGGCGGCTCGGCAGCTGCTTCTCGGCTGGTCACCCAGAAGTCCTTGGGGTCTTGGCCCACAAGCATCAGGAATCCCCGATATGTTCATCTGCTCAATCTAATTAAAGAGGGGTAGCTGGCGGTTGCGAGGTCCTGCCGTCAGCGAGGTGCTCCTCGGGTGTGGATGGGGGTGCAGCCCGTTCCGAGAGCGGAGGGCTGTGTGCTGACGCTTGTGCTGAGTGGGCCTGTTCCCTTACAGATGAGCTTGCTGGGGCTGGACCAGGCGACGCTGGAGGCTCTGGCGTACCAGCAGGACCTGGCTCTCCAGGCGCGGCAGCTGTACCAGCAGGGATTCGGGAAGGTACCGCAGGACAAGTGCCGGGAGTCCTACCGCAGCAGGTACTGCGCCAGCCTCGGGCATCAGCTGGAGGGAGCGCTTCCTTGAGTACAGCAGACCTCTTCCAGAGAGAGAGAACCTTTTCCCAAGTGATTGTTGAGCCGGTTGTAGACGCTGCAGGCCTTGTAAAGCCAATTTATTTATAAAACCCAAGAATGCTGTACATAATGATGAAAAGATGGAAAAAAGTACAGTAGATTGGAAGAGAGAAAACAAGAATGTATGGGTTCATACAGTAAGAACACAGGGGAATCAGATGTAGTCCCAGGTAAAAAGGCGAGTTTTGAGTTTGGGTGTGAAAAGCTGAAGAATCTCTCGTAGACTTTCAGGAAGAGCATTCCATAACAAAGGAGCAGTAACGGAACAGAGAGGTTATGGTTAACAAGAGCTTTGGTCATTCGCAGTTAATTGATCCCAGGATCTTGCCCAGCCAGTTCCTGAGCTCTCCCAGGTACCGCAGTGGGAGGAGCAGGCTGCTTGTTACTGTTTCGTGCTCCGAGGTGGTTGTATGAGCTTGAGTGACTCGTGCGTGACTTTCTCGGCTGACGCTGTGTCTCTCCTCTGGCTCGGCAGGCAGCCCAGGATGACCCGATCCCCAGGGCCCGGCGTGCACCGCGCCAGCAGCAGCTCCCCGGGCAGCACTGTGACCAGCATGGTGAGTCTGGTGCCGACGGGGGGGTGGCAAAGGGTCCGCAGTGACGGAGCAAAACCCTCCCCGTCTCACACCTTCCGTTTCTCTTCTGCAACCCCTCGGCCTGCCGGTGTCCAGCTGTCGCCATCCTTCACGCCAACCTCCGTCATCCGCAAGATGTACGAGAGCAAGGAGAAGAGCAAGGAGGAGTCGGGGCCCAGCCGGCCGGAGAGCAAGGAGGACAGCGCCCTCTCGCAGGAAGGTAGGTGCCCCAGGCCTTCCCCAGGGGGGCTAGCGCCAAGCACGCGTCCACCAGGCCTAGTCCTGGAGACCTTCCACAGGTGGATAGTTTGCATTGACGTTCCTCCTTTAGGCTTTGTGATGAATTCTGGGGAAACGTGGATGCTTCTGCATCGGTTCTCCTGAAACGTTTAATGGTGCCGTTTTCCTGAAGGCACCGAAGCGCTCTGCTCGGATCTCCTCTTGGGTGGGGCTGTGCAGGGGGCCTTGACGTCGGTGCCGTCCGTCCCAATAGGCCTTCTCCCGTTTCTTCTCTCCCGCAGACGGCAGCGCCTCCCCCAGCTCGTTCCTGGACAGCGCCGAGCGCAGCGGCTCCCCTGGCGGCGGCGGCGGCGGCGGCAGCGGCCTCAAGCCCGCGGGCTTCGCGCGCTCCGCCTGCTCCACGCCCGTGTCCAGCCAGGCCCGCGCCGCCAAGGAGACGGAGCGCCCCGCCCGGCCCGCCGGCCGCCGGACCCCCACGCTCGTGTCCCCGGGGCCCGGTGGCTCGCCCTTCCCCCGCCCGCTGTGCCCCATGCCCATGCTGTCCCACGTGCCCCTGGTGCGGCCCCCTCCCCCGCAGCTCCACCCCAGCGTGGTACAGAGGATGCTGGCGCAGGGCGTGCAGCCCCACCAGCTGCCCCCGGCCCTGCTGCAGGCAGGTTAGTACCGCCCCCTGCTGCCCCGTGTTAGCAGGCGGCAGAGTTTCTGCCGCTTCTGAATTTCTGAGCTCTGGGCGGTAAAAACCGCTTCTGTGCCCAAGAGAGCAGGCTGGTTTGCAGTGTCTGAGAGAAGGCTGAGACATTTCGACTTCCTTCCAGCGAAAACGGGGAAACGGGCTCTGGTTCCTCTCCCGTCTGTCAGTTATCCCCCCGGGGATCTGTCCATCCCATCGCACCGGCTGATGCTCGAGCTGGGAGGGCTGTCGAGTCTGAAATGGATCAGACTGCTCTGCAGTGGGATTTTAACTTGAGCACAGCTCCCCCTGCAAGCTGTGCCTCACTGCTCCTCTCCTTCCTCTTGCCGACAGGCATATTTCCCCCTGGCGTTGACCTGTCCCAGCTGCACGGTCTGCCCGCTCCTCTCCTGGGGCAGCCCTTCTACCCGCTGGGGGTGGCAGGACACCCCCTGCTGCCCCCCCGCACCGGCACCCCCCTGCACCTGGCCGTCCTGCAGCAGCAGCTTCAGCAGCAGCAGAGATCAGGTGAGCGAGGCGGTCCCGGGGTACCGGGCTGGCGCAGCAGTGAGGTCACGCTCACTCGCAGTGTTCAGGGGGGTCGGGGTTTCCTCTGTGAAGACCTAGAGGAAACGGGAGTGTGCTGTGACAGGGAGGCCTGAGGGCGGACTGGCTCGGGGTAGATCTCCCAGACAAGACCTGAGCAGAGAAGCTCAAACAGCTCATTCCTTCAGCTCAAGCGGTTCAGTGCAGCATTAATCTGTAAGCATACTTGTCTGGAGTGGTCGTCACACCAGCATTAGAAAAGCTGACAGGGTCCCATTTGTAACCAGGAGGTGCTTGGATTGCTTTTTTTTTAACTGTACCCAAGACCTTGTTCAATGCCAGTAGCTCGGGGCAGTGGGTGTAGGTGGGAGGCTCTGGACACAGGCTCTCCTGGTTCGAGTCCTGGGGGGTTTCTGCCAGAGCCAGTGCCAGGTCTCCTGTCTGCTATCCGAGGACGGGGAACTGACAGCCGCGCTCTGCTTCTCCCCCCCCCTCCAGCTGCGCACGCGCCCGGCCCCCAGCTCCCCGGCAGCCTGCCGCAAAGCAGCGCCCCGCACCGGACCAACCCACCCCCGCGGAGGGGGGGCAGCCCCCCCGCCGGCCTGGCCAAGTGGTTCGGCTCGGACGTGCTGCAGCAGCCCCTGCCCTCGATGCCGGCGAAGGTGATCAGCGTGGACGAGCTGGAGTTCCGGCAGTGAGGCTCGCTGCCGGGTTTTCTTTTTCTCTCGGGTGGAAGAATGTGAATTTTTTTCTTTAGCCTTTTGCGAGCGGCGGAGCTCTTCAGTGTGACGCGAGCCTTCGTCGCGAACTGTCGGGGGACTGGAGGAGCCCTGCAGGAGTAAGACAGGGGAAATAAGTCCTGGAAGAGGGAGGTACTGGGGTCTCGATTTGCTTTCCTTCCAGCTCTTATTTCCTGTGTTTCCTAGTGTATCCGGTATGTCGTTTCTTTTCTTTGTGTTTTGCAGTAAATATGAAGAAGAATGTATAGGCCCAGACTGTACAGACAATGGGTGTAAATTAACCTTTTTTTCATCCTGTACATAAACACATCTTTCTTTGTATGGGGAAAGGTCAATCTGCTGTATATACTGTTAGTGTTTGGTGAATGCCTCGTTACAAGCCAAGTATGCGTGAAGATTTTTGTTTTGGACAGTGTCAAATCCAGCCCAGTATGGATCCTGTAGTCTTTTTTTCTTTCCCCCCCTTTCCTCTCCTGATAGAAATGGTTAACTGCACTGAGAGAGAGAGAGAACTCCACTTATGGCGCATTCGTTTTGTACATAGTTCAATTTCTTGTCAATTTAATTTCCCTCCTCTGCCCCTCATCCCCCCACCCCTCCCACCACTGCACCTCCTCCTGAAATTCACTTTTGGGAAAAGTTTTGGGGGCAGAGAATCCTTTCTGTGCAGAATCGATCTGTTTTCTCTTGGCATCATGTGGGTGAAACCTGGGCCTCATTGCTCTGCAGATTAATCCACTCCACAGCGAACCAGCTGCAGGCTCGTGTATCGGCGCCAACACCACCGCTGGGTCCTGCAAAGCTTCTGTACCTTTTCGGCTGAGTGTTCATAGAGGAGCTTGTGAACTTTGATTTTTGTTGCTTTTCTGCTTTGTCGGTACTGCTTGTGCGACCGCCCTGCTGTACAGGTGGAGTTGTGTTCTGGAGTGGCTAGACTGCTGTGCACTGGGAATCTTGAGTTTCCCTAATAAATTATAGCATTGTAATTTGAAGAGCTGTCCCAAGTTTTATTTCCTGTTCTTTAAAAAAAAAAGTGATTCTTGGCTTAAGATCCGAATGGTGTTTTTTGTGGTCGTGCCTTTTCTCTGTGGCTGAGGC
Organism: Atractosteus spatula; assembly: GCF_055471065.1. Lineage (NCBI taxonomy): Eukaryota > Metazoa > Chordata > Actinopteri > Semionotiformes > Lepisosteidae > Atractosteus > Atractosteus spatula. The sequence continues at coordinate 4,175,543 of NC_142722.1, forward strand.
GTTTTTATTTTATTTTTATAATTTAAACCCCCCCTACCCCACCTCTTCCCCCTCACTGAGAAAGCACTGCTCTGTAATGTCCAGGTGCGTTTGGCTCGGGGAGTGGGGGAAGGGGAATTGTTTAAATATATATCCAAGTGCTATTGAATATAAAGCACAAAATTAATAAAAATGTTCAATAAAAATCACTCACTAAAAACTGGGCTGGAGTGTTTTTCTTCCCCACTAAGGCCGTCTGCGCCACAGGCGCTGTAGTTAATGACTCTCCTCTCGGCTGTAGAAGGAAGGAGAGATTCAATTCAAGGTGCTGTATTGGCATGACCGATGGGTACAATCAGTGTTGCCAAAGCAAATAAAAATAATAAAATTAACATGGAACAAAAAATTAAAATAAAATTGACAGACATTATGCCCCAACGAGCTCCAGCACTGCAGCATCGGCTCCACCAATTGCCAATGCGCATCCTGCACAGGCTGGAGACTCGCTGGGGCCATCCTCAACGAAATCAGGCCCATTAGGGAACATCGCACAGTATTTATGCCCTGAGGAATCATTCCTCAGGGCTCAGACATTGAGTCACTAATCCTGCCTTGAGTTTGTCTCGGCTTCAGGTTCTCAGATGTATTTCTCAGTGGGCTTCAGTCTTCAGTCTGCCTGATTCAGCTGTGCAGCTACTGCCTAAGCTGTTTCCTCAGCCTCGGCTCTGTTTGTCCTCTTCAGTGCTGTCATCGAATAAATGATCTTGATTGCCGCATACCTTGGCTCATTGACTCTTAATTTTCGCCGAGCCCATTTCAACACCTTGTTGGGCCCGGCGTAACAGATATTAGACATTTACGACAAAGACATAAAATATTTACATATGCTGTAAACATTGAGCAGTATTGGGAGATAGACTCACTGTTCCTCAGGCTGTGACAGGAGATCACATACTAGGCTGCCAGTTCAACTGAGTTCTCTCCTCCCTCTCCCAGTAGGATTGGGACCTGTTGTGATTCTGGCAGGTGTGGGAATTCTGGGATTAGCTGTGTAAATTTGGGGAAGAATGTTTGTCTAATCCCAGAGTATCTGTCATAGTGCAGTAGGAAGTGCACCTCTGTCTCTATTTCTCCCCGCTGGCAGTGGGAGCACAGCCTGTCCTCTCTGGGCAGCCAGGTCTGCCTGTGTCGCCCAGTTTCTGTGGCCAGGCTGTGGTCACTGAGCCTGTACTTTGTCAGGGTCTGTTTCCGTTTGTTGTTTCTTATCTTGGTCAAATATTCGGCTAGTGTGTATTGTCTGTTTAGGGTTCTGTAACATTCCAGTTTATGTTGTGTGTGTGTGTCCCAGTGTGTGAGATATTGCTGTTTGATCTGTGCTGTGATGTGGTGGAGTCTGAGTTGTGGTGCTCTAGCAGTGCTGTCCTGATGCTGGTTAGTGTCGGTGTGGCTCAGGTCAGTGAGCCTCAGGACCAGCTGGCTCAGGGGGCTGTTTTGGGCTCAGCAGGGCTTAATGCTGCTGGCTTCGCCCAGGCTGCTGCAGGGGGCACTGCCACTCAGTGTCAGCGTTCAGGAAGTGGAGAGCAGTTGCTGAGCTCCCCCCCCTTGCAGGAGAGTGAGCAGACGAGGGCGTGAGGGAGGCTTATGGAGTGGAGCAGAGGAGCAAGTCTCCTCAGTTCTGCTGGTACAACAGCTTGTGTGTTGAAAGGCAGGCGCCATCTCACTGTTACTGCTTTGTGGCTGGAGGTCAGTTTGTTCTTGCAGCTGTTCCCTGCTCCTGCTGTAGGTGCGTCCTGCCTTGGAATCAGCCGTTTCCTGAGCCGGTCTGTATTCCTTTCATCCTGAAGGCCTTGAATTTCCTATAAAACCTACTAGACAGCAGCCTTTGAGGAGCAAAAAGGAGTACTGCTTCCCAGCGATCAGCTCAGCCAGAAAAAAACATTTAACTCGTCTCAGACTGCCACATCCAACAACTGGTGTTTCATTAATGATGCACTTAGTTTTTAACTAGGCTGGATAGCTCTAGCTACTAGTATCCGTTTTACTGACACCTGAAGAAGGCTCCACGGCCGAAATGTGTTTTTTCTTCTTTTTTTTCAGCATGGAATAAACCTATTACTTGTGCCTTTGCAGCCTACGCATGCTGACGCACCTGAAGTATCAGTTTTAGTCTGAAAGGAGAAAATCAGTTTTAAGTCTTTATTGAACTTTATTTATGTGAGGGGCAAAACACATTCAGAAGCCAAAAACAGCCACCTTGGATACCCAAAATACACAGTATTCATACAAGCGCAGGGCTGGTCATGTTTCCCTGGTGCTGAATGGAAATACACAGCAATCCCGAAATGCTTTCTCAATGTTAATTTTTAAAATATATACACTTTTGATTTTAAAGAATTGAATTAGTTGGCACCTATATAAAAAAAAAAAACAGCACCAGCTTTCTATCCTGTAGCAGCTCTGCTAGAGGGCATCGTACTCCAGCTGCTTGCAGAAGGGGAAGAGCTTGATCCACTGCTGGAGAGGGAACCCAGCCTCCTCTTTACACAACGTCATCTACAGCAGGCGCCACTAATGCCCCCCCAGCCCTGTGCTGGGAGTGGGATCTCTGGGCCAAGCTCTTCAAAAGCAACGCACTGTATAAAATTAGCAAGAGGGAAAATTGAATATAATGGTGGCTTAACTAATCACCACAGGACTAGTGCTCAGGGCCTCACTGTGTGGATCATGCATGGCAGAATGGAGCCACATACGCTGCTGATAATCCTGATAAGGAGGGAGGTAATGAAGTTGCACCTGTTCCTTTTATTTGAAAGGAAAAAAAGAAGCAGTTTGTGGTTTGTTGAACTGCTGGAACTGTAGGGGGTCTTATCTGACTGGTGCTTTCCCTCCAGCACAGGCAGCCCAGGCGAAACCCAGCTCCTCGCAGCCACAGCCTGCTTTACAACACACCCCCCCTTGCAGGCAGCACGTCTCTCATGCCCCGGGCTTGTCCTGCATTCATCCAGCACCTCTACATCCCAGCCACACCGTACAGGACTGCTCTACCTGCCTGGCTGGGGCCATAGTCCAGCAGAGCAGGCACTGAACTGGGGCCAGCAGGAGAACCCAGTCTCTCCCCTGTAATACAGCAAACCAAGCAGTCTTCACCAGCTGTAGCACAGGGGCCCTCCTGGACCTGCTGCCTGCCAAGGTGGTTTCCCAGGACGCAGCTCATTCAGACACTGTAATTACACGGTCCATGCACCTGCATCCTGTACAACCTGTAAGGAGGCGTTTCTGTCACAGAAATGGGGATGGCCAGACTGAGACTGAGCAGTTTGGCTTTATTTCCAGGTATTGGTGAAATTTCCCCCCCGACGTGGTAGACCAGGTTGAAATTTGGGGGGGGGGGCGGGGTGCCCCTTTACTTCTTGACTATCTGAATCACATCCTCGTCCTCCAGCACGTGGTCCTTGCCCACCTTCTGAGGGTTGTGCTTCACAGAGGAGCCCCAGACCAGGGCGCTGCAGAGATGAAACAGGGGGTGTTAAAGGCAGCAGAAAGCACTGCAGAGCTCTGGGTCCATCCGTCTCTCTTCTAACCTCTTATTCCAATTCAGGGTGGTGAGGGAGCCAGAGCCTATCCCAGCAAGCAACGGGCCAGGACATGAGTCCATCACAGGGACACACAGTCCAGGGCCAATCTACACAATTAACAGAAGCCAATTATCCTACCAGCACGTCTTTTGGGAGTAAAGCAAAGCACCTGGAGGAAACCCACACGGACGCGGGGAGAACATGCAAACTCCACCCAGACAATCGAGCCCAGGGGCCCAGCGCTGCGAGGCAGCAATGCTGACCACTGCACCACCCTGCCGCCCCGCTCCAGGGCCTTGTGGTGTTAAATCAGGTCCAGATCTCAGGTACTGAACTGGGCTATTGCTGAAGACACCCGTGACTCTGAAGGGCCAGGGGTGTAACACCCCTCCTACTGCAGGCCAGTGCTGAAAACACAGGACCCTGCAGAGCTCACCGGTCTCTTCAGTCCAGAGAGGCCCAGCCCAGTCCTGGACATCCGGACATCCGCAGGTCCACCAGGGTTCAAGATCGGGAAAACAAAGGGCAGATGACTACCTCATCCCGCTTCTGGGCTCTAAGGGGACCCCCAAGAGCACAGGATCCCTGCAGCTCTGGAGTCCATATCCTCTGGCCTCGTGACCAGCCCCCTTCGCGGTCAGCAGCTCAGCAGGCCTCCCGTCTTCCCCGGTCTCGAACACCCCGGGCCAGTCCCTCACCGGGAACGTCGCGGTGGTGAAGCCGACATACTCCGGCTTCTTTCCAGAAAACGGGCGGATGGGACCCTGGGATCAGTTAACGACTAGCCGGACAGGCCGAGGGGCCTCCGACCTTCCCCGGGTTCGAACCCCGCGGCGGCCCCCACCCCGGACTGGGAGGACTCACTATTTGAATTCCTTGATGAGGTTCTTGTGGATTTTCAGGCAGAAGTCCTCCACAGAGGTCCGGTCATCCGGCAGCACGACAGGAGCAGTGTAGTCTGGCAGCTGGCCCTTCGGCTTGGTGTAGCTGAGGACACAGAGCGGGGGGGGGCATGAGGTACCTCACTGCAGCCGAGGAGTACTGTACGTCGAGGATTAAAGCAGGGAAAAAAGAAAGCAGCTCTCCAAAGGAATGGCCGCTCAGCGGTGCAGCACGCGGGGCTTCGCTCAGACCCTCCTGGGAGAACACGCTACCCCCCACGTGTTCCTCCAGCCCAGACCCCGACCGGCGCGCAGACGAGCCCCTAAGAAACAGGCAGCAACAACACTGTTCTCCCTGGCCTATCTGTTAACGGCAACAGCTGCTGTTCCTTACTGTTAACTGAGCAGCCCCCCCTCCAGCTGGCAGGCCTTCCTGTGCTCCTACTCTGTACACGAGTGGGTAGCAAGGATGTGCACTTTTCACAGCGACAGGGAACGTGCACGGTTCCAGCACAAAGGGCTCTCTGCAGAACGGCTGTTCTAAGTTGAGGTTGATTCCATGCTGAAAAGCAGAAAGAAAAATGCAGCGTTTCCCCCTGCAGGGTCTCCCTCAGGTGTGCCGCTCCACACACAAGGCTTAATTTTCTTTCTGCTGGTCAGTCATGGTCGGGATTAACCTCTGCAGTTTCCCCACCTGATCCCCTGTTGTTGTCAGTGGAATGAACGAGACCCCTTGCCATCGCCCTTCGTCAAGGTGAGTGCAGCCTTGGCAGCCACTCCAAACAACCTCGCCTGACCCCTGCTGCGGCCGGGCTGCAAACAGCACCGGATTCCAGGCAGGAGTCACCCAAGGGGCACCTTTCCGATTGCCCGGCGATTCTGGGCGCGATCGAGCTCGTGCGGATGTGCCGTCACTGCCTGGACAATCCTTCAGGACCGCCAGGAAGCCCCGCGCCCACACAGCACCTCGGCCTCGGCTCCCGGAGCCAGGCTTCTCCACGGGCCTCCCCGCCCTGACTCACATTCGGACCAGCTGGAGGTACTCCCAGATCCTCTCCAGGAGATCGTCGAAGTTCCAGCGGTGGTGGGCCGAGATGGGGACACAGTGGGGCACCTTGTAGATGATGTCCAGCTCCTCGATCGAGATCTGGTCGATTTTATTCAGCACATAAATACAGGGGATGTACACTCTTGGAAGGGGAGGAGAAACACACACATGAGATCAGCGTGTTTGTCATACATATCGACAGACAAGGCGAGAAACATACACCTGGGTGGACTGGCGGTGCCCTGAAATTAAACCAGCAACCGATTGGTGAAGTCATTAGGAGTTCAGGTGTTGCAGGAGTTCATGTTCATTGGGAGACCTGTACTCTACCAGACCAGGTGTGACTGCTAACTCTGGGACCCTCTGTTTTATCACTGTCCGCCACGGCGACCACGCAGACCACGCCCCAGGAGTCCAGCACCTACCGGTTTCCCTCCACCACGTCGATGAGGTCATCGGCGGTGACATCGCCGCGCAGGGTGACATCGGCGTTGTGGATTTTGTACTCTGCCAGGATGCTCTTCACCGTGTCTGCGTCCAGCTCACTCTGTGTACACTGAGAGACAGGGAGAGGAGTGCGGAGAGATGAGCTCTGCTGTGTTGAAGAAATATGACAACTATAGAACTCCAGGCAAAGGCAGGAGAATCACATCTAAGAAGAGACTTCAAATTAGTGCTCTTATAGCTATGTTTTGTCGGGGTTATAAAAAAAGAACATTCTCGAACCCTCCACACTCGACACACCCAGTCTGACTCACTGCTGAGCTCCTGGTCTCCCCCTCACCCGTAGTACCCCATCTCCTGACAGTGAGACAGGATGCACCCACCCTCCCTCCCTCTTCCCGGAATTCCCACCGTACCAGTGGGTCAACTCCACGCCCTGTCTCCTGGTGATGAAACAGGACTCGCGGCTCTCCCTCTTCCCAGAATTCCTGCAGTGGTTGCCCCCGCGCCCCGTACCGTGGCAGTGAGACAGGACACACTGACCCTCTCTCTTCCCAGAATTCCTGCCCCCGCGCCCCGTACCGTGGCAGTGAGACAGGACACACTGACCCTCCCTCTCCCCAGAAGTACCGTGGCAGTGAGACAGGACACACTGACCCTCCCTCTCCCCAGAAGTACCGTGGCAGTGAGACAGGACACACTGACCCTCTCTCTCCCCAGAAGTACCGTGGCAGTGAGACAGGACACACTGACCCTCCCTCTCCCCAGAAGTACCGTGGCAGTGAGACAGGACACACTGACCCTCCCTCTCCCCAGAAGTACCGTGGCAGTGAGACAGGACACACTGACCCTCCCTCTCCCCAGAAGTACCGTGGCAGTGAGGTTGATGCCGCCCTTGTCCTTCTTCTTGAAGCCGATGTTGGGCGGCTTCTTGTTGAGCCGGATGCCGAAGCCCTCCAGCTCGTGCTCGATCAGCTTCTTGTGTCCCAGCGGCTTCAGCACGTCCAGCACGATCAGGATCAGGTTGCACGTTCGAGCCACTGGGGGAAGGAGGGCAGCCAGGGTTAAGAGTGCAGGGCTGTCGGCTCTCTCGTGCTCTCGACGACACTCAAGGGCTTCGGATACAGCTAAACAACTCAACAACTCTGCTCAAGCCTGACCAGACTCCCAAGTCTGTTCGTCTGTACGCTTGATCCCATTTCCTTCTGAAACGGTTCCCATCTCTCAGAGTTATTCAACAAAGATCAGAACGACGGCTGAGCTGAAGCGTTTTATCGTTCTCTTGGTCCTAACTGTGTGTGGAGCTGCAGAGGTCCTTCAGCTCCTCGGTAGTAACCCCAAATGCAGCCCTCTGAGTCTCAGTCAGCCACAGGCTGCTTTGAGCTCCACATTCTGACGCTGTGGACTGAAATGATGAAGCACTCTCAAAGAACAGCCATTGATTTTCCGGGCCTGCCAGCTGTGGCACCACACTGATTGTGTCCTGAGACTGGATCACACTCAGGCGAGTCATTCTGTCTGCTTGTCCACTGAGGCACAACACCCCAACATCGCAGAAGTAATAATATAATTATTATAATTCCTTACACTTATGTAGAGCTTTTCTGGACTCTCCACTCAAAGCTCTTTACAGGTAATGGGGATCCCCTCCACCCCCACCAGTGTACAGACCCAGCTGGGTGATGTGCCAGTACTCTTCCCCTGCACACCAGCTCTCAGTGGGGAGGACAGCAGAGTGATGAAGCCAGTTCAGAGATGGGGATTATCAGGAGGCCATGACTGGTAAAGGCCAGGGGGAAATTTGGCCAGGACACTGGGGTAACACCCCTACTCTTTTCGAGAGACGCCCTGGGATTTTTAATGACACAGAGAGTCAGGACCTCGGTTTTAAGTCCCATCCAAAGGTTGGCACCTATCTTACAGTACAGTGTCCCGGTCACCATACTGGGGCATTACGACCCACTCAGACCGCAGGGTGAGCGCCCCCTACTGGCCCCACTAACACCTCTTCCAGCAGAGGCCTTAGCTTTCCCAGGAGTCTCCCCTCCAGGTACTGGCCAGGCTCACACTGCTGGGCTTCAGTGGGGCTGCCAGCTGGGAGCTGCAGGGTGATATGGCTGATGATACACTCCATGCATTTAGTGAAAGTAAGGCGTCGTTTTCACTCCAGCAGTGCCGCTGAGGACCCGGGTCACAGGTCCTGACCGCGGACCTCAGCTGGTTCTGCTGGAAAAACTCGCTGCGGGCTTCTCCTCTCACCTGGGGGCTCTTACCTGCGATAACCTGCCGGCCTCTGCCCTTGCCGTCCTTGGCGCCCTCGATGATGCCCGGCAGGTCCAGCAGCTGCAGCACAGAGGCACACGGAGGTCACAATCGGGGAGCCCCCGTCCCCCGTCCCCCGTCCCGCCCCACCCTCCCGGCGGCCGGCGCCCGCGCCCCACCTGGATCTTGGCGCCCTTGTAGCGGACGACCCCCGGCACCGTGGTGAGGGTGGTGAACTCGTAGGCGGCCACCTCAGAGTACACGCCCGCCAGGTTGCTGAGCAGCGTGGACTTGCCCACCGAGGGGAAGCCCACGAAGCCGATCCGCGCGTCGCCCGTCTTCGCCACGTCGAACCCTGCCAACGACACCGGGAGCGCGTGAGCCGGGGGGGCTGCGGCGGGACAGACCGCGCCACCAGCACCCCGCCTGGCGCGGGTCCGGGCGGGCAGCTCCTCTCTGTGACCCAGCGTGGAATTAACCTCTGCGCCCGCCCCCCCCGGCCAGTCACCGCCAGCGCCCTCACCTTCTCCCGTCCCCCCGCCGCTGCCACCCTTGGGCGTGATGAGCTCGCGCCGCAGCTTGGCCAGGCGCGCCTTGAGGAGGCCCAGGTGGTGAGCCGTTGCCTTGTTCTTCTGAGTCCGAGCCATCTGGAGAGAGGAGAGAGGGGAGAGGAGAGGAGGAGAGGAGGAAAGGAGGAAAGGGGAGAGGAGGAGAGGAGGAGAGAGGAGGAGAGGGGGAGAGGAGGAGAGGAGGAGAGAGGAGGAGAGGGGGAGAGGAGGAGAGGAGGAGAGGGGGAGAGGGGAGAGGGGAGAGGAGAAGAGGAGAAGAGGAGAAGAGGAGGAGAGGAGGAGAGGGGGGATTAGACACATCCTCAGTCCCGTTTCAACACTGATCACAGGGTCCTGCTGGGCTGCCTGTTCCACACTCCATGCTGGAACTCTGGAATAAGCAGCTGGATGAGATTCTCAGACCCATGAGGTAATAATAATAAATATTTTATACAGCGCCTATTAAAGGTGGCTTCTCAAAGCGTTTTACAGAACGACACCAACAAAAGTCACAGTGAGAGGAGACAGTAGCGCTGACCACCCCTCCGGCCGGGCGCCCTGTGGGATGGCCCGGCCCTGCCTGCGTGGGTCACTCGGGCTTCGGTTCCGCCGTCCAGACCCGAGCTCTCCAACCGCAAGGCCGATGCAGACGCACGGGTCCGAGAACAGAGTTCGGACGCCGCGAGAACCCCTCTCTGTCCCGGTCGCTCAGCGGTTCCGGTTCCGAACCGGGCTCGGACCCGCGAGCCGCTCCCCTGGGTGACCCGTGTTCGAAAGCCGTTAGACCCCGGCCCGCCGAGACAGACCCCACCCGGGGGACATCAGGAATCATTCAAATCTAACGGCCGCCAGCACTGCTCCGAGCCCTGCAGCGTCCACACGGCTACCGCACCTCGGCCTCGATCTCGGCGATTTTCGCCAGCAAACTCATCGCGGCTTTGGGGCGAGCGTCCCTCGCAGGTCCGACACCAACTTCTTCCTCCCGCCGGTGCGCTGTTGCCGCAGTTCTCGCGTATGACGAAGGGTGAAGACTCGGTAACCGCTCGGTCCTCTGTCAAAATCCCCCACGCTCCTCTCTCCTCTCTCTCACACACACAGACACCCGGCTCCGGCACGGCGAGCGCCTCTCGCGAGAAACCACGGCCACGCAGCGAGCAACAGCGGCGCTGGGGGGAACAGGGCGCCCCTGGCGGTGCGGAGGAGGTACTGCACCACCCCCCCTCTCCCCAGCTCCGTGGGGGAAATCGACAGTGCCTCACAGTGCACAACTCCAGCCCCCTACGTGTGTTCTCACGTAGGAGCTAACTGGTCTGAGAATGTCACCCAGCTCACAGGCTTGTGAAGGCCCTGTTAATGTTTTAAAGAGACCTACAAAGGTTAGGCTTTCCTTCATGCTGAATTGACTTCATAACTAGTCCCCTGCTGAAAGTCACCAGTTACGGACCTTTGAAGGTGTAACGACTGATCGTGTATGTGTGTGTGAGTGAGTGTGATTGTGTGTGTATATCTGTGTGTATGTCTGCATATCTGTGTGTGCATGTGATTGTGTGTGCCTGTGTGCGTACAGTATGTGTGTGTGCATGTGTGTGATTGTGTGTGTATCTGTGTGCATGTGTCTGACTGTGTGTGCGTGTGTGTTCATTCATGTATGTGCATGTATGTGCATGTGTGTGTGCACGTGTGTGTATCTGTGTGCATGTGTGTGTGCACGTGTGCATGTATGTGTATCTGTGCGCATGTATGTGCATGTGTGTCCACATGTGTCATTAGAGGACCTGAAATCTGGCCTGTGTTCATCTACAACATCTCCCTACCGGCCAAACCCCAAGTCCTCACTGCTCCTGCAGCTGTGTGGGATCCGACTCTGGGATCCGAAGGGAAGCCAAGCCGGCTTGCGGAGCACGCCGGGATCTTCCCACGGGCTGGTGGCTCAGACTTCAGGAAGATGGATCCTTCCTGGGGAGCCAGCAGAGGGAGGGATTTTGGGGTGCTCTGCGGGCCCCATCAGCGCCTCTGCAGCCTGCGGAGCGTGTCTCTGGAGTGGCGATCCCAGCTCGGCGCGGAAACGAGGGAGGAGGGGAAAAACTGGGCGATGAACAGCTGGAATAAAAGCAGCACTGATTCCACCTGCCAGGCGAACAGAAGGCAACAGGAGCACTTCGGCAGTGGTGCCCTCGAGGTGCCGGAGCCAGACCCAGACTCCTGCCAGCTACTGCCCCACACGTCTGCTCCGTGTTGAAGTCTCCCATCAGACTGACTCGCTCGCCACGGCTCTCGGCTTTCCCTGCCTCTCCTTGAACTTCACGTTCGGACGGACTGTCGTATATAATAATAATAATAAGACTATAATAATAATATCACTTTATTAGCCCTATACAATTTCTTGTATTAGGAATTTGTCTTTTCGCAGACCCCAGCTTGCTCTCCATGAGACACACAGACAGGGAGAGAAGCTGGGGGTCAGAGTGCAGGGTCAGCCATCTATACAGCACCCCTGGAGCAGTTGGGGTGAAGGGCCTTGCTCAGGGGCCCAACGGAGTGGGATTCCTCTGCCGGCTGCGGGATTTGAACTGGCAACCACAGGTGCAGATCCTTAGCCACAGAGCCACCACTCTGCCCCAATATATTCTCTTTCCTGTTCACGGACCTTTCACACGTGTGATGTTTGGAAGGTGCCGTGGGAATGTTTGGATTTACCTGTAATTTAAAGACACATTCTGCTCTTCTGCTGCTGTGCTGTTTCCTCTGGTCTGCAACGTTAGTGAATGTTTTCTTGCCCCCAGGGGTATATAAGGCACCCGTCCCGAGAGGTATACAAGCACACCAGTGCAGGTAAATTCCTGGGGGCAGGGGGCTCTCTTTTGCCCCAGAGAGCAGGGGGCTCATGTACACCCCCAGGGGGCAGGGGGCTCGCTTTTGCCCCAGGGGGCAGGAGGCTCTTGGTCACCCCAGAGGGGTCAGATGGCTCTTGTACACCCCAGAGGGGAAGGGGGCTCTTGCTTGTTTACCCCAGGGGCAGGGGATGCTCGTACACCCCCAGGGGCAGGGGGCTGTTGTGCGGTGTGCAGGGCTCACACACACACACACAAGTGCGAAAGAGTTAATGAGCACAGAGGCGTCCCTGCCCTGCTGTAACTCGAGAACCCCGGCTGACAGCTAAACGGTAAAAAAGCCAGAATGTACACTTACGAGTTGCCCCCCCCCCCACACTCACACACCCACCTACCCACACCCCACAATGCACCGCTCCCCCCCCCCCCCAGCGCCCACACCTCCCACACCTGCGGATCCCACGTCCGCCTGTGTCGGTGCTGCCCCGTGGGCGGCTGTGGGACCTGTCCCCCCCCCCAGACTCTCCCTGACACGGAGGGAAAGCGGGGGGGTCGGATTTATAATATCTGGATGAGTGGAGTCCGAAACGCGCGCAGCCTGGTTGGGCTGGAGCGGGGTCTTTAAAAAAAACAGCCCTTCTGGTCCCGTAAATCCAGTTTATATTCTCTGCGTCGGCGGTGCATGTGGCTGAGAGCGTTAAACCCTAGAAACGGCTTTTATTCGCCAACTATTTCACACACCCGTATCTGTTATCATTATCATTATTATTATTGTTATTATTATTATTATTACTAGCGGGTCACTCGGAAGAGCCGAGTCCCAGCGAGCTCGCAATCTCGGCGGCGCTCCGAGCTGTGTGTCGGGCGGGGGGGGTGGGAGGGGGCATCCGCGCTGGAAAAACAGGCCTGGGAATCGCGCGGGGGGGGGAGACGGAGGCCGGGATGGAGGGGAGAGACGAGCCCGGAGCCGGCGGCCGTGTCCAGGCGCTGGTTACCGGAGAGTCCGACCCGCGCCGCCTCGCCCCGCTCTCTCAACCCCCCCCCCCCCGGCTGGTGCGCGGAAAACACAGCGCTTTCCGAGTGCCCCCCCCCTCCCCTACCCCCCTCCCGGCTGGTCCGCCCCCCCCGAAACAAAGGTCAAAGTTCACAGGAAGCTGGGGGGCTGCCATTTTTTCCTCCCTGCAAACATTTTTTTTTAGATGCAAAAGAGACGCGAGCAAGGCTAAGGTGTCGGGGGGTGCGTGTGCGTGTGTTTTTTAAAAAAGAAATTCGCCGGATTTTTCCGCGAGTTGGGTCGGGTTTTTTTTTTTCTCCTCTCTTTCTTTTAAATTTCCCACTTCTGCTCCTGCGTTTCCCCCCTCGAAGCGCCGAGATACGTCGCTCTTGAATGAAGGCAACATGGACAGGATAGCGGAGCAGCCGTGGAGCTCGTCGTACACGTATCAGGTGAGCAAGCACAGCGCCGAGATGCTCCACAACCTCAACGTGCAGCGCCGCACCGGAGGCCGCTTCTGCGACGTGCTGCTGCGGGTCGGCGAGGAGAGCTTCCCCGCACACAAAGCGGTGCTGGCGGCGTGCAGCGAGTACTTCGAGTCGGTGTTCAGCTGTCAGGCGGAAGGGGACGGGGAGACGAAGGAGTTGGAGATGCACACGATCAGCCCCAAAGTTTTCAAAGACATCCTGGACTTCGCCTACACGTCCAAGATCGTGGTGCGGCTGGAGTGCTTCCCCGAGCTCATGACGGCCGCCAAGTTCCTGCTCATGCGCTCGGTGATCGAGATCTGCCAGGAGGTCATCAAGCAGTCCAACGTGCAGATCCTGGTGCCGCCGGCCCGCGGCGACCTGGCGCTCTTCCGGGCCGGCGGCCCCGAGCTGGGCTACCCCCTGGACATGTCCAACGGCGCGGGGCTGGTGGCCAACGGCTCAGTGTTCGGGGGTGGCGGGCCGGCGCACGAGGTGGACGGGGGCGGCCGGGCCGGCGGCGCCGCCGGCCAGCAGGTCATGCCCAGCCTGCAGACGGTGGACCGGCTGCCCGTGGGCGGCCCCGAGCTGGCCGGGAACCCCTTCCAGGGCGGGGGCGGCACCCCGCCCGGGGTCGGGGGCAAGAGGGGCCGGGGGCGCCCCAAGAAGGTGCCGGCGATGGACCCCCTGCTCTTCGGCGGCGCCAGCGTGCCCAAGGACCTGGGCATCTTCCCCTGCGGGCTGTGCGGGAAGATCTTCACGGACGCGGCGCGGCTCCGGCAGCACGAGGCGCAGCACGGGGGCGCCGCGGCGGGGGGGGGCGCCCCGGGCCTGGTGGCCCCGCCCCCGGCCGGCCTGCTGGAGAACGGGCTGGGGCTGCACGGCGGCGGCCCGGCGGACTCGGCCCGCAAGCGGGAGCGGACCCGGCGCCACGTGGGCTGTGACGTCTGCGGCAAGGTGTTCCGGGACGTGTACCACCTGAACCGGCACAAGCTGTCCCACTCCGGGGAGAAGCCCTACGCCTGCCCCGTGTGCGGCCTGCGCTTCAAGCGCAAGGACCGCATGTCCTACCACGTGCGCTCGCACGACGGCTCCGTCGGCAAGCCCTACGTCTGCCAGAGCTGCGGCAAGGGCTTCTCCAGGTGAGTCCGGGGGCTGCCCCGCAGGGGGGCGCGTCGGGCTCCTGCCCCGCAGGGGGGCGCTGGGCGGGACTCCTCCGGGCTGGGGACAGGGGTCCAGCCCGGTGTACCCGCGCGGGCTCTTGGTTTGGGCGGTCAGTGACGCCAGGGGAGTTCCTGGGAGCCGGGAGGAAGGTCCTGCCCTTCTCTCCCGGTCCACTGGGCCCAGCCCGGTCTCGGGGTCTCGGGGGGGTTGTGCTGCTCTGTCGAGCGGGTCCGGGTCCGGATTTGGGCTCGTGTCGGGATGGCTGCTGGCTGTGCCGAGGCCGGTGAAAGGGGGGTGCCCCGGAGTGGGGCTCCCGCCTTCGCTCCGTGTGGGTGATGCCAAGCGGCGCGGTCCTCTCAAGAGCGAGGCCCGGAGTTCCCTCCCCGACCTCCCCTGCACAGTTAATCCCAACAATTATTTTCCTGGAGTTCTTATGCTCGGGGGGGGGGGGTCCGATCCGCTGGGAACCAGGGCTGCCGTTGCCCCGGTTCCAGACCGGGGACCCCCCGACTCTCGTTCATTTCGGAAGTGTTGTTGCTTTGCCCTTCCTGGAGCGTCTCTGCCCGGCTGTGTCCCAGGCCCATTCGGGGAATGGGGATCCCTGGTCCCGGTCCGGTTTGGGGAAGGGGGATGGATCCCGGGTGTCAGGTCTGGTTTCGGGAGGGGAGGTCCCGGTCCGGTTCGGGGAAGCGCGGCAGAGCTGTCGAGCGGACGAGGGGAGACGCCTGTAACCCTGTGCTCCTGTGTCCGACTCTCTGTTTAGGCCGGACCACCTGAACGGGCACATCAAGCAGGTGCACACATCTGAGAGGCCGCACAAGTGCCAGGTGAGCGCGGACACACCCTGCCAGCTGCGCCCGTCTCCTCGCGGGCCACCGAGCCGTTTCCCCCTCCCGCTGTCTGAGGGGCGTCTGCAGCAGCTCCTCGTTAGAAATGGGAAACTTCTTGAAAGTTTGCTTCTGCAGGACTTCCGTTAATAGTAATATAATAATAAACTATATTCTCTATTTACTTTATTTTCTTTAGCAGCTTTAGACGTAACTTCTCAAAGTGCGTTACCATAAGAGGAAAAGAGGTAGTGGGATTATTCCAATGAAAAAGAACACTACTTTCACTAGTTTCAGTGGTTAATGTGTTATACTGTTACACTACTGTTACTTATCGCTCATAGAGAGTCAGGAAGTAGCAGTTCCAGGTATATAGCTCCTTTCCCAGAGAGCTGTGTGGACAGACACAGACAGACACAGGGTTCCCCAGCTATGTGGACAGACACAGACAGACACAGAGTTCCCCAGCTGTGTGGACAGACACAGAGTTCCCCAGCTGTGTGGACAGACACAGACAGACACAGGGTTCCCCAGCTGTGTGGACAGACACAGACAGACACAAGGTTCCCCAGCTGTGCGGACAGAAACAGACAGACACAGGGCCCCCCAGCTGTGCAGACAGACACAGACAGATGGACAGAAAGACAAAGGGTTCCCCAGCTGTGTGGACAGACGGACAGACAGACACAGGGTTCCCCAGCTGTGTGGACAGACACAGACAGACACAGGGTTCCCCAGCTGTGTGGACAGACACAGACAGACACAAGGTTCCCCAGCTGTGTGGACAGAAACAGACAGACACAGGGCCCCCCAGCTGTGCAGACAGACAGACAGACACAGGGCCCCCCAGCTGTGCAGACAGACAGACAGACAGACAGACACAGGGCCCCCCAGCTGTGCAGACAGACAGACACAGGGCCCCCCAGCTGTGCAGACAGACACAGACAGATGGACAGACAGACACAGGGTTCCCCAGCTGTGTGGACAGACGGACAGACAGACACAGGGTTCCCCAGCTGTGTGGACAGACAGACAGACAGACAGACAGACACAGGGTCCCCACAGCTGTGCAGACAGACAGTCACAAACTGAGGGGACCCCACAAATGTGCAGATGGACAAAGACTGGGTCTCCCACAGCTTTGGGGGTGGATCTGGTTCGGCTGGGGCAGTTTCAACATGGTACAGGTGTCACTGGCCCGTGCCTGGGGTAGTTCCCCAGGCAGTGCTTATTGCCCTAGACTGGAGCGTGCACGTCAGGCACAGGCCCTGCGCTGAGGTGTGCGGCTCTCTGTGCTGTACTCTGAGCACAAGAGCTCTCCGGTCAAGCTGCAGCAGAGCCTGGGCTCAGCACAAGGTTACAGGGAGAGCGTGTCTGCAGGCTGGCTTTGACAGAAACTCGAGCTGGCTGTCGGTGACTTGTCCTGTGGAGCTCGCGGAGAGCCGGAGGGCCCGTGTCTGTGTGTGCTGGGGGGGGCTGTGAGCCCAGAGCCGCTGTAATTCTGCAGGGACACAAAATGGTTTCCAAGGCTGAGTGGATTGCAGGAGGAAAAGGGGGGGTGGAGGGGTGGGGGGGAGGGACGCTGTTGTTGTTGTCGTGGGGGGGAGAGACGGCAGGGAGAGGCCAGAGTCGGAGCCGGAGGGAGGGTGTAACTGTGTGTGTGTGGCAGTGGGGGGGGTGGGGGCTGGACAGTTTCTGCATGTTGCTAGGAGAGGGGAGGGGGAGCAGGGGAGGGAGGCAGTGTGCAGAGGCCAGAGCTGGGGGGTGGAGTATCTGTGTGTAGGTGCTTTTACAGCGGGGGGGGGGGGGGGGGGGTGGTTCAGGGTTGTGTGTCTGGAACCATTTCAGTGCAGTTGCAGTGCAGTGTGGGTGTGTCCCGCTGGCTGTCCATTAAGACACGCTGACATCACCCCGGCTGGCGGGGGGGGCCGGGGGGGGTGGGCTGCAGTGCTCGCCGGTTCCAGGCACACGTGCGCGCTCACACGCTCTGCACGGCCATACCTGGCCGCGCAGGTGGCGTCCGACACAACCGGAGAGACAGCACAGCAGCACTGTGGGTCATGCAGGGCCTGACGCAGATGCTGCCGCATCACTGCCTACCAGCTGCTCATTGGGGGGAGCTATGATTGTAAAACCTGTATCTTCTGCAGCACAGAGAAGGAGGATTGGAGTCTGTTGAACTGTCCGTAGATTTCTGTTATAACTTTTATCTCTATAGTAGGGGGAGGAGAGACAGTGTGAGGTGTTTGCTTTTAAAGGCGCTATATAAAAAACCTATGATCCCGTATACCTGCCTGGCGTGGATGTAACAAAAGCCCGGGCTGGACTTTCGGCCCTGTGGACCAGTTCTCTGTGCTGTTGTACTGGAACACCTCGATCCTGCCAGCTGATCCTCCCCAGGAGTTCTCCTCTGCCGGAAGCTGTAATTAATTAATTGGTGCAGCTGAAGATCAGCGAGGTGGCCCACAGCCTTCTGCTCTTGTGGAGGGAATGAAGGCCTGCGTTCTGGCGCTGAGGCGCAGTGGGGGGGTGCAGGAGAGACTCCGGCTCTGGGAGGAAGGGGTTATATGTGATGACATGGAGAGTGAGGGAGGAGGAGGCAGGGGTGAGTGGGACAGAAGGGGGGGGGTAGGGCGGAGCAGATAAAAGGGCCGCATGTGATAGTTACCATGGTGACCGCTCTGTTTAGAGCAGGGCAGCTTGTACCACTGAGAGCCCTTAAAGGCACAGTGCACCTCCTGCCCTACAGAGGGAGAAAAGGCAAATAGCACTCCCAAGAATCCTTGTGCCCTCAGCTCTCCATTTACTGTCTCTTTACAGCTGGTGTGCAGAACATGCAGTATAAGTCTCAGGACACAATGCAATGTGAATAGCTCAGGTGTGCGGTATAAGACCACGTACACAGAGCAGTGTGAATAGCTCAGGTGTGCGGTATAAGACCAGGTACACATAGCAGTGTGAAAAGCTCATGTATGGAGTATAAGACCAGGTACACAGAGCAGTGTGAATAGCTCAGGTGTGTGGTATAAGACCAGTTACACAGAGCAGTATGAATAGCTCAGGTGTGGAGTATAAGACCAGGTACAAGGAGCAATGTGACTAGCTCAGGTGTGCGATATAAGACCAGGTACACAGAGCACTGTGAATAGCTCAGGTGTGCAGTATAAGACCAGGTACACAGAGCAGTGTGAATAGCTCAGGTGTGCGGTATAAGGCCATGTACACAGAACAGTGTGAATAGCTCAGGTGTGGTGTATAAGACCAGGTACACAGAACAGTGTGAATAGCTCAGGTGTGTGGTATGAGACCAGGTACACAGAGCAGTGTGTATAGCTCAGGTGTGTGGTATAAGACCAGGTACACAGAGCACTGTGAATTGCTCAGGTGTGCGGTATAAGACCAGGTACACGGAGCAATGTGAATAGCTCAGGTGTGCGGTATAAGACCAGGTACACAGAGCAGTGTGAATAGCTCACGTGTGGAGTATAAGACCAGGTACACAGAGCAGTGTGAATAGCTCAGGTGTGTGGTATAAGACCAGGTACACAGAACAGTGTGAATAGCTCTGGTGTGTGGTATAAGACCAGGTACACAGTGCAGTGTGAATAGCTCAGGTGTGCGGTATAAGACCAGGTACACAGAGCAGTGTGAATAGCTCAGGTGTGCGGTATAAGACCAGGTACACAGAGCAGTGTGAATAGCTCAGGTGTGGTGTATAAGACCAGGTACACAGAACAGTGTGAATAGCTCAGGTGTGGTTTATAAGACCAGGTAGACAGGGCAGTGTGAATAGCTCAGGTGTGCAGTATAAGACCAGGTACACAGAGCAGTGTGAATAGCTCAGGTGTGTGGTATAAGATCAGGTACACAGAGCAGTGTGAATAGCTCAGGTGTGCAGTATAAGACCAGGTACACAGAACAGTGTGTATAGCTCAGGTGTGTGGTATAAGACCAGGTACACAGAGCACTGTGAATTACTCAGGTGTGCGGTATAAGACCAGGTACACGGAGCAATGTGAATAGCTCAGGTGTGCAGTATAAGACCAGGTACACAGAACAGTGTGTATAGCTCAGGTGTGGTGTTTAAGACCAGGTACACAGAGCACTGTGAATTGCTCAGGTGTGGAATATAAGACCAGGTACAAGGAGCAATGTGACTAGCTCAGGTGTGCGGTATAAGACCAGGTACACAGAGCACTATGAATTGCTCAGGTTTGTGGTATAAGACCAGGTACACAGAGCAGTGTGAATAGCTCAGGTGTGCGGTATAAGGCCAGGTACACAGAGCAGTGTAAATTGCTCAGGTGTGCGATATAAGACCAGGTACACAGAGCAGTGTGAATAGCTCACGTGTGGAGTATAAGACCAGGTACACAGAGCAGTGTGAATAGCTCAGGTGTGTGGTATAAGACCAGGTACACAGTGCAGTGTGAATAGCTCAGGTGTGTGGTATAAGACCAGGTACACAGAGCAGTGTGAATAGCTCAGGTGTGGTGTATAAGACCAGGTACACAGAGCAGTGTGAATAGCTCAGGTGTGGTTTATAAGACCAGGTACACAGGGCAGTGTGAATAGCTCAGGTGTGCAGTATAAGACCAGGTACACAGAGCACTGTGAATAGCTCAGGTGTGCGGTATAAGACCAGGTACACAGAGCACTGTGAATTGCTCAGGTGTGCAGTATAAGACCAGGTACACAGAGCACTGTGAATAGCTCAGGTGTGCGGTATAGGACCAGGTACACAGAGCAGTGTGAATAGCTCTGGTGTGTGGTATAAGACCAGGTACACAGTGCAGTGTGAATAGCTCAGGTGTGCGGTATAAGACCAGGTACACAGAGCAGTGTGAATAGCTCTGGTGTGTGGTATAAGACCAGGTACACAGTGCAGTGTGAATAGCTCAGGTGTGCGGTATAAGACCAGGTACACAGAGCAGTGTGAATAGCTCTGGTGTGTGGTATAAGACCAGGGACACAGAGCACTGTGAATTGCTCAGGTGTGCAGTATAAGACCAGGTACACAGAGCACTGTGAATAGCTCAGGTGTGCGGTATAAGACCAGGTACACAGAGCAGTGTGAATAGCTCAGGTGTGCGGTATAAGACCAGGTACACAGAGCAGTGTGAATAGCTCTGGTGTGTGGTATAAGACCAGGTACACAGTGCAGTGTGAATAGCTCAGGTGTGCGGTATAAGACCAGGTACACAGAGCAGTGTGAATAGCTCTGGTGTGTGGTATAAGACCAGGTACACAGTGCAGTGTGAATAGCTCAGGTGTGCGGTATAAGACCAGGTACACAGAGCAGTGTGAATAGCTCTGGTGTGTGGTATAAGACCAGGTACACAGAGCAGTGTGAATAGCTCAGGTGTGCAGTATAAGACCAGGTACACAGTGCAGTGTGAATAGCTCAGGTGTGCGGTATAAGACCAGGTACACAGTGCAATATAGAACTTGACAAATTATTCTGATTCTCTCTCTCGAAGACCTGCAATGCCTCATTCGCCACTAGGGACCGACTGCGGTCTCACCTGGCCTGTCACGAGGACAAGATCCCCTGCCAGGTGTGTGGCAAGTACCTGCGAGCAGCATACATGACTGACCACCTGAAGAAGCACAGCGAGGGACCACACAACTACTGCAGCATCTGTAATAAAGGTACCACACCCACTGACAACACACACACACACACCTCCCTGTGACACAGGAAACACACCCGCTGACAACACACACACACCTCCCTGTGACACAGGAAACACACCCGCTGACAACACACACACACCTCCCTGTGACACAGGAAGCACACCCGCTGACAACACACACACACCTCCCTGTGACACAGGAAACGCACCCACTCACAACACACACACACACACCTCCCCGTGACACAGGAAACACACCCGCTGACAACACACACACACACACACACCTCCCCGTGACACAGGAAACACACCCGCTGACAACACACACAAGAAACACACCCGCTGACAACACACACACACCTCCCTGTGACACAGGAAACGCACCCACTCACAACACACACACACACCTCCCCGTGACACAGGAAACACACCCGCTGACAACACACACACACCTCCCTGTGACACAGGAAACACACCAGCTGACAACACACACACATCTCCCCGTGACACAGGAAACACACCCGCTGACAACACACACACACACACACCTCCCCGTGACACAGGAAACACACCAGCTGACAACACACACACACACCTCCCCGTGACACAGGAAACACACCAGCTGACAACACACACACACACCTCCCCGTGACACAGGAAACACACCAGCTGACAACACACACACACACACCTCCCCGTGACACAGGAAACACACCAGCTGACAACACACACACACACACCTCCCCGTGACACGGGAAACACACCCACTGACAACACACACACACACCTCCCCGTGACACAGGAAACACACCCGCTGACAACACACACACACCCACACACACACACACCTCCCTGTGAAACAGGAAACACACCCACTGACCACACACACACACCTCCCTGTGACACAGGAAACGCACCCACTGACAACACACACACACACCTCCCCATGACACAGGAAACGCACCCACTGACAACACACACACACCTCCCCACGACACAGGAAACACACCCGCTGACAACACACACACACACACACACATCTCCCCGTGACACAGGAAACACACCTGCTGACAACACACACATATCTCCCCGTGACACAGGAAACACACCCGCTGACAACACACACACATCTACCTGTGACACAGGAAACACAGCCTCTGACAACACACACATCTCCCCGTGACACAGGAAACACACCCGCTGACAACACACACACACCCACACACACACCTACCTGTGAAACAGGAAACACACCCACTGACAACACACACACATCTCCCTGTGAAACAGGAAACACACCCGCTGACCACACACACACATCTCCCTGTGACACAGGAAACACACCCATTGTCAACACACACACATCTCCCTGTGACACAGGAAACACACCCTCTGACAACACACACATCTCCCCGTGACACAGGAAACACACCAGCTGACAACACACACACACCTCCCCGTGACACAGGAAGCACACCCACTGACAACACACACACACCTCCCTGTGACACAGGAAATACACCTGCTGACAACACACACACACCTCCCTGTGAAAAGGAAACACACCAGCTAACAACACACACACACACACCTCCCTGTGACACAGGAAACGCACTCACTGACAACACACACACCTCCCCGTGACACAGGAAACACACCAGCTGACAACACACACACACACACACACACACACACACTCCCTGTGACACAAGAAACACACCCACTGACAACACCCACACACACACATCTCCCTGTGGCACAGGAAACACACCAGCTAACAACACACACCTCCCCGTGACACAGGAAACACACCAGCTGACAACACACACACACACACACACACACACACACACCTCCCCGTGACACAGGAAACACACCCGCTGACAACACACACAC
The DNA here is from genome assembly GCF_055471065.1 of Atractosteus spatula. NCBI lineage: Eukaryota > Metazoa > Chordata > Actinopteri > Semionotiformes > Lepisosteidae > Atractosteus > Atractosteus spatula. The sequence continues at coordinate 4,198,095 of NC_142722.1, forward strand.
ACCCACACACACACACACCTCCCCATGACACAGGAAACACACCCGCTGACAACACACACACACACAGATCTCCCCGTGACACAGGAAACACACCCGCTGACAACACACACACATCTCCCCGTGACACAGGAAACACACCCGCTGACAACACACACACACCTCCCCGTGACACAGGAAACACACCAGCTGACAACACACACACACCTCCCTGTGACACAGGAAACACACCAGCTGACAACACACACACACCCACACGCACATCTCCCTGTGAAACAGGAAACACACCCGCTGACCACACACACACATCTCCCTGTGACACAGGAAACACACCCATTGTCAACACACACACATCTCCCTGTGACACAGGAAACACACCCTCTGACAACACACACATCTCCCCGTGACACAGGAAACACACCAGCTGACAACACACACACACCTCCCCATGACACAGGAAACACACCAGCTGACAACACACACACACCTCCCCGTGACACAGGAAACACACCAGCTGACAACACACACACACCTCCCCGTGACACAGGAAACACACCAGCTGACAACACACACACACCTCCCCATGACACAGGAAACACACCAGCTGACAAAACACACACACCTCCCCATGACACAGGAAGCACACCCACTGACAACACACACACACCTCCCTGTGACACAGGAAACACACCTGCTGACAACACACACACACACCTCCCTGTGACACAGGAAACGCACCCACTGACAACACACACACACACCTCCCTGTGACACAGGAAACGCACCCACTGACAACACACACACCTCCCTGTGACACAGGAAACTCACTCACTGACAACACACACACACCTCCCCGTGACACAGGAAACACACCAGCTGACAACACACACACACCTCCCTGTGACACAGGAAACACACCAGCTGACAACACACACACACCTCCCTGTGACACAAGAAACACACCCACTGACAACACACACACACACCTCCCTGTGACACAGGAAACGCACCCACTGACAACACACACACACACCTCCCCATGACACAGGAAACGCACCCACTGACAACACACACACACCTCCCCACGACACAGGAAACACACCCGCTGACAACACACACACACACATCTCCCCACGACACAGGAAACACACCCGCTGACAACACACACACATCTCCCCGTGACACAGGAAACACACCCGCTGACAACACACACACATCTCCCCGTGACACAGGAAACACACCCGCTGACAACACACACATCTCCCCGTGACACAGGAAACACACCCGCTGACAACACACACACACCCACACACACACCTACCTGTGAAACAGGAAACACACCCACTGACAACACACACACATCTCCCTGTGAAACAGGAAACACACCCGCTGACCACACACACACATCTCCCTGTGACACAGGAAACACACCCATTGTCAACACACACACATCTCCCTGTGACACAGGAAACACACCCTCTGACAACACACACATCTCCCCGTGACACAGGAAACACACCAGCTGACAACACACACACACCTCCCCGTGACACAGGAAGCACACCCACTGACAACACACACACACCTCCCTGTGACACAGGAAACACACCTGCTGACAACACACACACACCTCCCTGTGAAAAGGAAACACACCAGCTAACAACACACACACACACACACCTCCCTGTGACACAGGAAACGCACTCACTGACAACACACACACCTCCCCGTGACACAGGAAACACACCAGCTGACAACACACACACACACCTCCCTGTGACACAAGAAACACACCCACTGACAACACCCACACACACACATCTCCCTGTGGCACAGGAAACACACCAGCTAACAACACACACCTCCCCGTGACACAGGAAACACACCAGTTGACAACACACACACACACACACCTCCCCGTGACACAGGAAACACACCCGCTGACAACACACACACACCCACACACACACACATCTCCCTGTGAAACAGGAAACACACCCACTGACAACACACACACATCTCCCTGTGAAACAGGAAACACACCCGCTGACCACACACACAAACCTCCCTGTGACACAGGAAACACACCCGCTGACCACACACACAAACCTCCCTGTGACACAGGAAACGCACCCACTGACAACACACACACACACCTCCCCATGACACAGGAAACGCACCCACTGACAACACACACACACACCTCCCCATGACACAGGAAACGTACCCACTGACAACACACACACACACCTCCCCATGACACAGGAAACGCACCCACTGACAACACACACACACACCTCCCCATGACACAGGAAACGCACCCATTGACAACACACACACACACCTCCCCATGACACAGGAAACGCACCCACTGACAACACACACACACACCTCCCCATGACACAGGAAACGCACCCACTGACAACACACACACACACCTCCCCATGACACAGGAAACGCACCCACTGACAACACACACACACACCTCCCCATGACACAGGAAACGTACCCACTGACAACACACACACACACCTCCCCATGACACAGGAAACGCACCCACTGACAACACACACACACCTCCCCATGACACAGGAAACACACCCGCTGACAACACACACACACACAGATCTCCCCGTGACACAGGAAACACACCCGCTGACAACACACACACATCTCCCCGTGACACAGGAAACACACCCGCTGACAACACACACACACCTCCCCGTGACACAGGAAACACACCAGCTGACAACACACACACACCTCCCTGTGACACAGGAAACACACCAGCTGACAACACACACACACCCACACACACACCTCCCTGTGAAACAGGAAACACACCCACTGACAACACACACACATCTCCCTGTGAAACAGGAAACACACCCGCTGACCACACACACACATCTCCCTGTGACACAGGAAACACACCCATTGTCAACACACACACATCTCCCTGTGACACAGGAAACACACCCTCTGACAACACATACATCTCCCCGTGACACAGGAAACACACCAGCTGACAACACACACACACCTCCCCATGACACAGGAAACACACCAGCTGACAACACACACACACCTCCCCGTGACACAGGAAGCACACCCACTGACAACACACACACCTCCCTGTGACACAGGAAACACACCCGCTGACAACACACACAGACACCTCCCTGTGACACAGGAAACGCACCCACTGACAACACACACACACACCTCCCTGTGACACAGGAAACGCACTCACTGACAACACACACACACCTCCCCGTGACACAGGAAACACACCAGCTGACAACACACACACACCTCCCTGTGACACAAGAAACACACCCACTGACAACACACACACACCCAAACACACACATCTCCCTGTGACACAGGAAACACACCAGCTGACAACACACACACACCTCCCCGTGACACAGGAAACATATACACACACACACACACACACACACACACACACACACGTTTTCTGGAATGCTTTCTGTTCCTCGTTTGAGTCGCAGCTCAGGTCTGGTGCGGGAGATGAGGACAGGGGGAACTGTCTCTTCAGAGTAACCCCACACTGCCCAGCTCTTGGCCGTCCCGAGCTGGGAACGGAGCTGTGAGGTGGGAGTTGTGCTGTGGTGGTGTCTCAGGAGAGCTGGGCGCTGGACGGAGGGAGACTGAACTTGGAATCTGGGGGTTCAGTCCTCGGTTCCGCGAGAGATAGAGGTCTGAGGTCTGCGTGTCCTGCTTTCTCCTGAGCCCAGTGTCTCTGCGACTGGCTCTCGGTTTGTAGCGGAGCCCGATGGGAGTCTCCAAGCTGGACTGTCTCAGCTTTGGACTCTGGGGCGGGCCGGGGGCCGGGGGCCAGGGGCCACAGTGCTGGACGCACTGCTGACGGGGGGCTGGCTCAGGCGGAGCAGGCTGTGTGCTGTCTGTGTTTTCCAGGGGGCGTAGAGGGGGCTGCTGTGGCGCGGACACCCCTCTTGCGTCCCGACTCTCTCCCTGTCCTCTCCCCTGCCTCTGCTCCTGCACCCCCTGTGCGCCAGACTCTCCTCTCCCTGCGTCTCCCGGCTGTCCTGCCGCTCCGGCCTCCGGGAGGCGGACGGTGTGAAATCTCGCTCTCCCGCTGTCTCCTGCTCTAGGTTTCTCCACCGCCTCCTACCTTAAGGTGCACGTAAAAACGCACCACGGGCCCGCGCTGGCGGCCGCCGGCCCGCAGCCCTTCCCCGAGCCCCGCGAGGAGCCGCCCGGCGGGGGCGCGGCCCTCCCCGCGGGACGCCCGTGCGCAGTCGAAGGCAAGCAGCCGCGCGGCGTCGCTGTGTCTCGTGTGCATCCGCTTGTAGAGAGAGCGTTGCATCAGCCCGGCTCGAACCCGCAGCCGCGCCCTGCGCCGCAGCCGGATCCGCTCCGGGCTTTACTGGGGAGAGGCCGGGTTTGCCGCGGGAGTGATCCGTGAAGGAATGATCGATCAGGGTCCAGCTGAGGCAGAGGAAGGTGCAGGCAGGATGGAGCGGGTTGGATCGCCAGGGTGACGCCCCTGGGGGATCCGCTTTTCCGACGCGTTTATCCCGCCTGCACCGGAGCCCGGCGCCTCGCAGTAAAGCCGGAAGCGGAGCAGACTGCCGGAGCCCAACGGCCCGCGTGGGGAAGCCAGTCCTCCGCTCCTCCGGCCGCCGAGCTGGGGGGCTGGAACGTGGGGGGGGATTCTGGGATTCTGGGATTCTGGGATTCAGTGCTGTTCCAGCACGAGAAGGCGTGTGGCTGCTTGCAAGAGCTTTTGCAACCAGGAGCCTCTCTTCTCTCCGCTGCTGTTGTCTGTCCCCCCCCTCCTCTCCCATCTGCCCGGTGCTCCATGTGCATGCCCGCCGCACCTCATCGCCCTGCTTCTAGTGGGGAGGGGGGGCGCCCCTCTGTCACTGCCCGCATGGCGCTGCCCTCTCCGCACGCTGCTTCTCCCATGTCCTGCTCTGGGAGCGACGGGGCCGCTGGCGTCGCTCTGTGCAGCATGTCCATCCGCAGGGAGGGGAAGCTGTTCCCTGTGTGTCCCTGTGTGTGTCCCTGTGTGTGTCCCTGTGTGTGTCCCTGTGTGTGTCCCTGTGTGTGTCCGTGTGTCGGATTTAATGGATCTTTTTCAAAATATTATTGCCATTGAGACCAGCAGCCTCTTGAGTATCTCCAGGGGGGGGGGCAGTGTGGGGGTTCCTCGTTGGGAGATCGTGGGAGCAAAGGGAGGAGGGGGGTGAGGGGGTGGGGGCCTGATGGTGCAGGAGGAGGCCCAGAACCTCAAGATCAAGGAAGGAGAGGGGGGGAGGGGGGGGCACCGCCTGGATCTGTTCCGTACCCGTTCCGCGAGGTGGGCTTGAGCGCTGGGAGACGGCGGGCGGCGCGCTCGGGCCTCCCACCGAACTGGAGCCTCTTCGTCCTCCTCCTCGAGAGGGCCGCCGGGGGCCCCTGAGCTGCGCGTGCAGCGCGCTGTGGGCAGCGGGGGCGGCCGTCTGAAAGGAGGGCGGGGCTGCAGCCCCGGCCCCTCACCTGTGCAGCATGTCCCGCCCTGTCTGCCTGTACCTGTTCCTGTCGCCTTCCTCACCTCCATCAGCACCCGTAGCATGTGGGGGTCCTCAGCTCCGTATCTGTGCGTGTATATGTGTGTGTGTGCACGTGGACGCGTGCAGGAGTCAGTAGGCGACTTTGTGCGTTCCTTTGCCTACAATCGCAAAAGTGTGACGTGCATCAGCAGAAAGAGCTGAGCTGAGAGTCATGCAGTCGTGGCCGATGCCGACCCCAGGTGGGCAGGTTTGAGCTCAGGGGGGGTAAATAAACACACTGACCTCCTCCTCTCTCTCTCTGCTCGAGCTCCTGGGCGGTCGGAGCTGTCGGTTTGCCTGCTGGCGGGGCTTCTCCTGGGCTGCACGGGGCAGGGAGGGGCGTCTCCAGCAGGGAAGCTAGCCCCTCCTGGCACCATCTGCACGCTGGGGGGTTGCCTTGCCTCGGCCGCGCACTTTGGTTCTGCTGAATTGGAGGCGGCCGAGCCACACGTGTGGGGGGGTCGAGAAGCAGCGGGGTCACTGTGGAACGGGCGCCCCGGCCCGGCTGGGTGGTGGGGACCGGCTCTGGAGACGGACCTCGCTGTGACACGCGGTGCTGCTCGGGGGCAGGGGCGGCACCAGACTGGGAGACGTGACACAGCTGTCGCTGTCCTCGCGGGCCAGTCTCGACCCCGGTGAGCTCGTCTGGGGGCGGCTCCGTGAAGCCTCTGCGTTGTCACAGAGACACGTTGAGCGTCGAGCATGGCCGCAGGTGGTCCCTGTCCCAAGAGACGAACAGAGGAGAGTCCCACCAGGACCAGGCGAGGCTGGGCGCCTCACACCCCAGTCCGCGGTCCGGTCCGGACCGGTGGCTCTGAAAGAGAGATTGTCCTGCCCAGCAGTCCGCTGATTCTGAATGGAAGAACACCACACATAGCAGTCCGGACCGGTGGTTCTGAATGGAAGAACGCCACACACAGCAGTCCGGACCGGTGGTTCTGAATGGAAGAACGCCACACACAGCAGTCCGGACCGGTGGTTCTGAATGGGAGAGCACCACACACAGCAGTCCGGACCGATGGTCCTGATTTAGATGGCACCCTTCATAGCGGCCTGGAATGGTGGTTCTGAAAAGGAGGATGCCACACGCAGAGATCCAGATCGGTTGAACATCACACGCAGCGGTCCAGAACTCAAACGTGGACCAGGGAGAAAGTGGACCAGCCGGCGCCGCGGGAGACGAAGGGCTTGAAGTCGGAGGAGATCCGTCCAGCCCGTGGGTCCGGATCAGGAGGTGCCGCAGCTTCACGACGGGGCGGGACCTGCCCGCAGGCCCGCGCGCAGCCCGAGTGACCCGGGCCAGCTCCCGGCTCTGGGGGCAGGAACCGATCGTCAGGGCGCGTCCCAGCTCGGCGTTTCAGGCGCATTTAGGAAGGTTTTGTGATCCCAAGCGCTGGGCCTCGCATTCGGGGGGGGGGTTGGCCAGTAGGAGGTTGGAGGTTGGGGGTCAAGGGTCAGGGGCTGGGAACCCTGTCAGACAGAAGGGAGATGGAAAACGAAAGAAAAAATAGAGGGAGCAAAAGAAGGCCGGGAACCCCCAGTGGGAAGCATTAACTTTACATCAGTGGCGAGCGGAGCGGAGTGCAGAGTGGTCTGCTGGCTTGGCAAGTAATGAGAAAAAGTTCCATTGCCTCTGTGATGTTGTCGGGTTCACCGCGCGCAGGGGCCAGCCGAGCGGCTCGGGGCTCCCCGGCGCCCCCGAGCGGCGCAGGCCGCGCCGGGCCTGGTGTAAAGTTAATCTTCTGCTGTTGTCGTTCTTATCTCTCCTTCCCGGCCTCCTTCCCCCTGTTTCTTCTTCTCTCCCGTGTCGATGTCTGCAGACCTGTGCGCCAGTCGCCGGCTGCTGGTCGGTCTCCCCGAGGCGGACGGGCGTCTCCGCGGCCTGCCCGCGCCGCCGGCGCTGCCCGCCTGCGCCCCCTCCCTGGGCCTGCAGCCCGAGCTGCTCCTGGCCAAGCCGGGGGCTCCGTACTTCTGGGAGTGCCGGGCGGCCGGCGTGCCCGGGTTCGCCTTGCTGGGGCAGGGCGCAGGTCAGTACGTCCGAGCGGCCGGGGGTGGGGGGGGGCGAGCGCTGGAGGCCGGCGGAGGAGGAGACTGGCTCGGGGGGGGGGGGGGGGCGCGGTCCCAGCTGCGGCTCTCCTGCTCTCCTGCCCGGAGTGGCTCGTTTTCGTTTGGGGACTGGCAGGCCAGAGCCCTGCTCCTCACCCCCCCCCCCCCCCCCGTGCAGCTGTGGGGGTGCGCACGTCTCCCCCCCCCCGCCTCCCCGAAACCTCGCGCTGCCTCCATCGGCTCCCCGGCGGGGACGAGGGTGCAGGAGGCGTGGCGGAGCAGGAGAGACACCCTGATCTCCCGATCCATGCTGCTCCTGCCTGCCTGGCGCGTGGTCTCTCGTTTGTCGCCTCTGATGTCCGCGTGTCCGTCTTGCATCGACTCTCCCCTTCTAACCCCCCCCCCCCCCCCGAGCGTCCCGCTCCTCTGTCTGACGCCTGTGTGTCTTTGCCACCTGATCCGCAGTCCGTCGCCCCGGTGCGCCCGCAGTGGCAGGCCTGAGCCAGCAGAGGGCAGCAGAGGCGCCCTGACGTCAGGAAAGGGGTTCGTGTTGTGGGGGTGCCCGGAGACGGGGCTCTGTCCCCCCTGGGGTGCGAGGGGGCAGTGTTGGGTGGTGTCGGGGACCCCCCTCGGGCCTGCGCTCCTGACCCCCCCCCCCCCCCTCTGTCTGCTCCCTCTCCAGACGGCCAGGAGGAGGCGGCGAAGTGCCCGCACCAGGACTCCCAGGAGAGCTCGGACGCCTCGTTCGGCGAGCTGTCGGACAGCGGGGACCTGAAGCAGCACAAGGCGGAGGAGGAGGGGCTGGGCTTCGGCTGCGGGGGCGGGCCGGCGGCCGGGGGGGGCGCCCCCAAGCTCCGGCCCGACGGCGACAAGAAGCACGCCTGCACGGAGTGCGGCCACGCCTTCCGCTCCAAGTCGTACCTCAGCAAGCACATGCAGAAGGCGCACGTGGGGCCCCAGAAGGGGCTGGTGGGGGCCCCGGGGCCCCTGGGCGACCTGGCCCCCGCCCTGAGCTCCCCCTTCTCCCCGCAGCAGAACATGTCCCTCCTGGAGTCCTTCGGCTTCCAGATCGTGCAGTCGGCCTTCGCGTCCTCGCTGGCGGACCCCGAGGCGGGGCACAGCGGACTGGGCCTGGGGGGCAAGTGATCCCCCTCCCGGGGCTGGGGGAGGGGAGAGAGGGGGCCGGGCAGTCCAGCCCAGTGCAACATGGGGGTCCTGCGCTCCGGCCCGGTCGTTCGGAACCCTCCCCGCCGTGTCCTGCCGCTCCGTGGTGCTGGCGGAGGGGCTCCGGTCGAGCCCCGACAGTGGGGCCTCGGGCCCCAGGTTATGGTGGGATCGGGGAGGCCTGGTGTGAACGAGGCTGGCGGTCCTGCTGCTCTGAAGAGCCCCCTCCCCCGAGCCGCCGCTCTGCCCGGACCACAGTCGGATCTGGGGTCCAGCTCTCTTGCCCTGCAGGGTGCTCACGGCAGGGGTGAGCTGTGCCAGACTGCCGGGATGAGGTCTTTTCTATCCAGGCGGGAGAGACGTGCAGCGCGCACCTCAAACTGCGTTCTCCTTTTGTAACATCAACGCACTCTCGTCGGCTGACATTCTGACGGCGGACTGCTCCGCCCCACGCCCTGTTCGCTGACTGGCTCCGTCTCCCCTGAGTGTCCTCACTGTCTCCGGTTCGAGGGCAGTGATCTTTCGAGCTCATGTCTGTGTTGTCCGTTCTTCTTCCATTTGCGTTTCCCTGAAGAAGCTGAGACACGTCTCAAGCTGGGGTGCAGAGTGCTGATAGGCCCTGGCTAGTACTGAGATGGAAACGGGGGTCTGCACCAGTCAGCCAGTGGTGCTGTCACCTCCTGGTCAAGCTCTGCTCTGCGCTGCTGCTGCAGCTACTGCATGTGTGTCTCCTGTACTGCTGGTGCAGCCGGTCCAGGAGCGTCTGCAGGCGCTCGCCTCTGCCTGAGCACCGTCTTCAGTGACCACAGGGTCCAGTGCAGTGGACAGGACATGGGCTCCATCAGGACGTGTTAGAGCAGTGACCACAGGGTCCAGTACAGTGGATAGGACATGGGCTCCATCAGGACGTGTTAGAGCAGTGACCACAGGGTCAGCAGCACAGTGGACAGGACATGGGCTCCATCAGGACGTGTTAGAGCAGTGACCACAGGGTCAGCAGCACAGTGGACAGGACATGGGCTCCATCAGGACGTGTTAGAGCAGTGACAACAGTGTCCAGCACAGTGGACAGGACATGGGCTCCATCAGGACGTGTTAGAGCAGTGACCACAGGGTCAGCAGCACAGTGGACAGGACATGGGCTCCATCAGAACGTGTTAGAGCAGTGACCACAGGGTCAGCAGCGCAGTGGACAGTACATGGGCTCCATCAGGAGGTGTTAGAGCAGTGACCACAGTGTCCAGCACAGTGGACAGGACATGGGCTCCATCAGGACGTGTTAGAGCAGTGACCACAGGGTCCAGCACAGTGGACAGTACATGGGCTCCATCAGGACGTATTAGAGCAGTGACTACAGGGTCCAGCACAGTGGACAGTACATGGTCTCCATCAGGACGTGTTAGAGCAGTGACCACAGGGTCAGCAGCGCAGTGGACAGTACATGGGCTCCATCAGGAGGTGTTAGAGCAGTGACCACAGTGTCCAGCACAGTGGACAGGACATGGGCTCCATCAGGACGTGTTAGAGCAGTGACCACAGGGTCCAGCACAGTGGACAGTACATGGGCTCCATCAGGACGTGTTAGAGCAGTGACCACAGGGTCAGCAGCACAGTGGACAGGACATGGGCTCCATCAGAACGTGTTAGAGCAGTGACCACAGGGTCAGCAGCACAGTGGACAGGACATGGGCTCCATCAGGACGTGTTAGAGCAGTGACCACAGGGTCAGCAGCGCAGTGGACAGGACATGGGCTCCATCAGGACGTGTTAGAGCAGTGACCACAGGGTCAGCAGCACAGTGGACAGGACATGGGCTCCATCAGGACGTGTTAGAGCAGTGACTACAGGGTCCAGCACAGTGGACAGTACATGGGCTCCATCAGGATGTGTTAGAGCAGTGACCACAGGGTCAGCAGCGCAGTGGACAGTACATGGGCTCCATCAAGACGTGTTAGAGCAGTGACTACAGGGTCCAGCACAGTGGACAGTACATGGTCTCCATCAGGACGTGTTAGAGCAGTGACCACAGTGTCCAGCACAGTGGACAGGACATGGGCTCCATCAGGACGTGTTAGAGCAGTGACCACAGGGTCAGCAGCACAGTGGACAGTACATGGGCTCCATCAGGACGTGTTAGAGCAGTGACCACAGGGTCAGCAGCACAGTGGACAGGACATGGGCTCCATCAGGACATGTTAGAGCAGTGACCACAGGGTCAGCAGCACAGTGGACTGTACATGGGCTCCATCAGGAGGTGTTAGAGCAGTGACCACAGTGTCCAGCACAGTGGACAGGACATAGGCTCCATCAGGACGTGTTAGAGCAGTGACCACAGGGTCCAGCACAGTGGACAGTACATGGGCTCCATCAGGACGTGTTAGAGCAGTGACCACAGGGTCAGCAGCACAGTGGACAGGACATGGGCTCCATCAGGACGTGTTAGAGCAGTGACTACAGGGTCCAGCACAGTGGACAGTACATGGGCTCCATCAGGACATGTTAGAGCAGTGACCACAGGGTCAGCAGCGCAGTGGACAGGACATGGGCTCCATCAGGAGGTGTTAGAGCAGTGACCACAGGGTCCAGCGCAGTGGACAGGACATGGGCTTAGTGCAGGGCCTGACATAGACGGTGCTGATCATATGGGCGTTCTTTGTTCATGCTTTTCCTCTGTGTTGTGAGCAAACCTGCAGAGACCATGTGAGGTTGAAACATGTCAAAACAATATTTGATCTTCTCACCCAAAGCCCTGTGCTTCCAGGCTCTGTGTCTGCCAAAGAGCAGCAGTGTACTTGTGATGCCTAATTAACAGTATCTGAATAAGAGGTTTAAAAGCCAAAACGAACACCTGAAGTACTGCCTTATGATGACGCCATCTGAGAAATTCAACTGTTAGAGCAGGTGAGATATTTTGAACTCCCAGAGCCTGTGCAGTTCGATTCCAGACAAGATCTGTAGCCCCTGGTCTCGGCGTCTGGGCAAGAGTCCTGCAGCTCCCAGTCACATCCGGAGTGGATCGCCCTGCTGTGCACCTGGATTCTGACGACGCTGTAAAACCGGGAGTGGATCCGAGGGCCGGTGCGACTCCCCGCCTGGGCATGTGTCAGTGGCGTTTGAGCACGAGGGTGTTTCCCATGAACCAGCGTAGGTTCTGTAAATAAGACGCATTTACTGGATTTTGTCGCTGGCCCTTTTAAACTCCGTACAGCCTGTAGTTCATATAAGCAGCATCACTGATTAATCTGGTTTTCATCGTTTTTAGGGGTTTTGCCTTCAGGGCGGACTGTGTGCGGGCGCGAGTGCTGAGGTCTTTCTGCAGCCCCCATGGGTGGTGCTGTGTGGGAGGGATCCCCGGATGTCTGTATGTAAAGGACAGGTATAATGTCATTTAATTTTGTGTTTAGACAGGTTAGTCAGTCACTAAGGAAAGGTGTGAGCATTCCTTTTTTTAATTTATAGCGTTTTGCAACTGTTGATATCAAGTTACTTATTTCTTTTGAACTATACAGTATGTATATAGGTATTCTGTACAGAAAACTCTTTATCTTTCTCTCCTGCCATGGGGCTGTATATGGGGCCTCTGTGAGCCCTGGGTTGGTAGGGCTGTGGCCTGGCCGCAGTTCTGTTCTGTCTCGCAGGCCTGGTCCGCGCTGTTCGGATCCGTTCGGTTCCGCCGTGGCCGAGCACACGCACCCTGCGCGCCGGCAGCACGCGGAGGAAAATCATTCCGATTCGGGTCTGTCCCCGGCAGAGGGGATCACGGGGCTCGGCTCTGCTACAGCTGTGGGTCCGGGTCGGGTCGGGCGGGTCCCGTGTGTGAGAGAGAGAGGGGGCGGTCCTTTCCCACTCGGCGATATCCCTGGCCCCTCCAGCCTCGGAGCCGGGGGTTCAGGTCCCGGCAGCCGTGGTATCGAAGTGGGATGCCCCCCTGCTCGGGTCCGGTGAAGAGCCGGGTCGGATGAGGGCCCTTGGTTCACTGAACCCGGAAGTGAAAGGGTGCCAGCCTGGGGCCATCAGGGCTCCTGCCGCGGGCCCGGGGGCAGCTGGGGGTGGAGTCCGCTGCGTCTCCTTCGTCTCCTGCGGGTTCAGACTGCTCGAGTCTGCTAGTGGAGGGAGGGGGGATGTGTCAGGACCCATGGAGAGAGAGGGGGCTACTGGAGAGAGGGGAGGGGCCGGTGGAGAGAGGGGGTGTGTCTGGACCAGTGGAGAGAGGGGGTGTGTCTGGACCAGTGGAGAGAGAGGGGAGGGGGCTACTGGAGAGAGGGGAGGGGCCGGTGGAGAGAGGGGGTGTGTCTGGACCAGTGGAGAGAGGGCGTGTGTCTGGACCAGTGGAGAGAGAGGGGAGGGGCCGGTGGAGAGAGGGCGTGTGTCTGGACCAGTGGAGAGAGAGGAGGGGGCTACTGGAGAGAGGGCGTGTGTCTGGACCAGTGGAGAGAGAGGAGGGGGCTAGCTGAAGTGTGGAGAGCGTTCTGGCGCACTATGGCTCCAGTCGCATCATCCAGGTGGGGCAGCACACTGGTGATAGTGGAGGGGATCCCCATTACCTGTAAAGAGCTTTGAGTGGAGTGTCCAGAAAAGCACTATATAAGTGTAAGTGATTATTATTATTATTATTATTATTATTATTATTATTACTGAAGAGAGGCCGTGTGTCTGGACAAGTGGAGGAGGAGGGTAAAGGTGAGAGGGGAGGGGCCAGTGGAGAGAGGAGGAGGGGCCAGTAGGGAGAGGAGGAGGGTAAAGATGAGAGAGGAGGGGCCAGTGGAGAGAGGAGGAGGGGCCAGTGGAGAGAGGAGGAGGGTAAAGATGAGAGAGGAGGGGCCAGTGGAGAGAGGAGGAGGGGCCAGTAGGGAGAGGAGGAGGGTAAAGGTGAGAGGGGAGGGGCCAGTGGGGAGAGGGGAGGGGCCGGTGGAGACGGAGTGCCTTCCTCTCGCTGGCTGTGCTGAGCACAGTGAGGGAGGAGAATTGGAACAGTCTAGATGAGAGAGGAACGGCCGTGCATCTCTCTCTCACACACGACATGTACATCTAGAAATGCTGAAGATTATTTATCTGACTTCTAGTCAATGGTTATTCCTCTCAACCTTTGCTTTTTACTTCTTTCTGTTAAAGCTCTTGTTTTCTTGCTTTTGATTCTTTTTGGATATATTGGAAATATATGCATAACTTTTTCTATAGGTGGGTTGTCAGTTTTGTACACTGTTTTGAGTCAATGGTCTCTGTAAATTTGATGTACAGAGATGCGTTTAATAAAGAGGTGTTAATCTGGGCTCTGTCTGTGTGGTTCTGGGGACAGGAGATGTGCCAAGACTGGTTGACATCTATTCACGAGCTGAGAAGGCCCTGCTATATGCCATGACCTGCCTGTGGCTCTAGATCTCTTTTAAACGTCTGACATGGGGCGCGGTGGTGGCGCTGTGGCTCAGGATCTGCGCCTGTGGCTGGAAGGTTGCCAGTTCAAATCCCGTGGCCAGCAGAGGAATCCTACTCTGTTGGGCCCCTGAGCAAGGCCCTTCACCCCAACTGCTCCAGGGGTGCTGTATAAATGACTGACCCTGCGCTCTGACCCCCAGCTTCTCTCCCTGTCTGTGTGTCTCATGGAGAGCAAGCTGGGGTCTGCGAAAAGACAAATTCCTAATGCAAGAAATTGTAAAGGGTTAATAAAGTGATGTTATTTATTTATTATTATTTTATTTACATGCCGTCACCACGGTCGCCCTGCAGGTGTTACAGATGTGCCTCACGCTCCTCGCAGTGCTCGTCGACAGGCCCGGGTATCCTGCAGTGCGCGGACTGTCCGCCAGAGGGGGCTGTAGAGACATCACCAGCCCCCCCACACACACACAAGGAACTGCACCAGCAGGGCTCATGATTCGCTTATTCGTTCCTCGTTCCAGTTCTGTCCATTATTGTAATAGACGTAGAGAGATAATTGATAACAAGCACGTCCTTCCTTTTAGAGAAGTGGTTTGTGTACAAACTGCTACAGGAGCATACGTGTGTATTAAGGAAATGCGGTCGTATAGCGCTTTTCATAGCGAATAAGCTGACAGTGCTTCACATACAGGAGTGGACACGCCGCACCTCCACTGCCGTGCTACCCCCCCCCCCCCAAGGGGGAGCCCCCCCAGTCCTACACCCCGTCCTGTTTCATTGCCAGTAGGAACTCAGAGCGATTATCGGGTTATAAAAAGTTTTTAAAACTCGCGAGGCGGAAGTTTTGTGGTTTTTTTTTTGGTTCGTTTAGAAAGCGCTCGAGGTCTTCTGCCGCCACGCCGGAGCGCCGCCCCCCGCTGTCTGAGACAGAGACCGGTTGGGCTCGGTTCCGCTCGGAGCTGCTCGCCGTGAGCCGACGGAGACAGGCCTTCGCTAAGGGGCACTGCCCCCCCCCCCCTCAAAAAAAAAAAGAATTTTCTAGTAAAGTGGACAAAATGTTATTTTTTTATGAATTACTGAAAAATATTTATGTAACCCATCAGTCAGCTGGTCTGTCGTGTCATGCCGAATGAAGAAACGTCGCTAGGCCCTGCTTCCCACCTGCGGTTCCAGGGCGGGATTTATAATAAACACAGCGGGCGGGTTTGGAGCCGGAAAGTGTTCAATCTCATAATCAGAAAGCTGTGCTGACGGCAGTCTCAATAATGGATATAAGAAAATGGTTCAAGGGCCCCTCTTCAGTCCCCGCCCAAGGGGCTGTGTAGTGGGGAAAGGACGAGGGCGCAGGCGAGCACACGCCAGGTCCGGCCGGGCTGCTGTCTCTGTTAGAGACGGAGCCGGCTGGGCCAATCAAGACTCCCGGCCGGTCATCTGTGGGGCGCTGCCGCAGCCTCCGGATGACCCAGGGATGGAAAAACACAAGCAGGGCGCTCGACGTCCGTCTGTTTCAGGGTGAGAGTCGCTCTGTTGTATCTCCGTGGTGCCCTGATCGAGAACGGCTCGAGTACAGCGTCGTACCCCTGCGGGAAGGGCAGCAGTGCCCGCGCCACTGACTCCACTTGTACAGCTGGGGGTACCGTGACGGGGAACACGCCAGACGAAGGGCTTCACAGGCGCTCCGCTTCAGAGGAACATTCTGGAAGGAGCATGAGGCGCGCCCTGAACATGACCGGGACATTTCCGCTCTCCTTAACGCGGACCAGCTCAGACAAAAATCCGCTGAGTCACGTGTCTCAAACCCAAATGCCCACCCGTTCGAATTGTTCTGGCGCCGGCCCTGGTTCGGAACCGGGAGTGGACCCGCCTCTGCGATGGGTCGCTCTGTCAGAGGGATTCTCACCGCTGCTGTCGGACGTGCACGGCCCCGACCGAGCGAATCAACACCTCCTGATTGACCGGGGTGGCGATTTTAGGAACCCGGGCGAACTGAGGTCCTCCGTGGACGCAGCTGGGCTCCGTGGGCCCGAGCCGTTTAGTTTCATTTCCCCACAAGCTCTACAGCGAGCTGGGCTGACTGGCCACCAACGACACCAGCGGGGTAAGATACTCACGAACGTCTCGGTCAGAACGGCTAAAGAAGAATGAATTCCAGCTTCACGCAAATAAAAAAGGTTAAAAAAAGCTACAGAAGGCGTGCCGGTGGTCGGCACTGCTGCCTCGCAGCGCGGGGGCCCTGGGGTGCTGTCTGCATGGAGTCTGTCTGTTCTCCTCGTGTTCGCGCGCGTATCCGTGTGTGTGTGTGTGTATCTGTGCGTGTGGATATCTGTGTGTCTGCGCGTGTCTGTGTATCTGTGTGAGTGTCTGTATCTGTATCTGAGTGTGCGTATCTGTGTATCTGTGAGTGTGTCTGTGTATCTGTGTGAGTGTCTGTATCTGTATCTGTATCTGAGTGTGCGTGTCTGTGTATCTGTGAGTGTCTGTGTTTGTGCGTGTGTGTGTGTGTGTGTGTGTGTATCAGTACGTGTGCGTGTCTGTATCTGTGAGTGTCTGTGTTTGTGCGTGTCTATGTATCAGTGAGTGTGTGTATCAGTGCGTGTGAGTGTGTCTGTACTTGTTCTGCGATGGGCTAGCCCCCCACTCCGACTCCCCCGCGACCCTGACCCCGACCAGAACAGTAGGAAACCGAGGCGCAAAGCACACGTTTGTTTTTTTCCATCCAGCTTTTTTGCGCTGTGTGAGACGCTGTCTCGCGGTCAACGCGTGCGAACCGGCCCGGCGCTCGTGGGGCTCCGTTTCCCGTCTGCACCTGCCACGACGGGCCGCACACTTCCTGCTACTGGGGGTCTCGCGGCGCGGCCGGGGAAGGGGCTCGTGACTGTGCCTCCTGGGTGAGGAGTGGAAGCACGCGCTGCCCCGTCTCCGCACGCTCACGGGGCTCCGTGTCGATCCCGATGATCTGAACGGGAACTGGGACGTGCGCGTATTTCGGTAGATGTATATCGTGCCTGCGGTGCGCGTCTCATACGCCGGTGAGATGGCGCTGGAAAAGGAATTGATCTCGGACCTGAGCTCAGGCGCGCGCCAGTGTAGTGGTCCTGCCCTCGGGCTCCTCGAGACTCAGTCTCGGGTGAAGCCCGTGGCGCCTGCACGCGTCCCGACTTCATAAACAAACACATCCGCGCCTGCTGGGCACTATACTGTATGTCTAGAGAAAAGAGATCACTTTATTAGCCCTATACAATCTCTTGCATTAGGAATGTGTCTTTTCGCAGACCCCAGCTTGCTCTCCATGAGACACACAGACAGGGAGAGAAGCTGGGGGTCAGAGCGCAGGGTCGGCCATTTATACAGCACCAATAACTCCGTAATAGAGCCCTTACATAGGCGCATTCTGGCGTTTCTTCATGACACTGCAATGGCGGAGTTATTAGGAGTGACAGGTTATTAAAACAGTTAACGCTCAGTGAATCTTTTAATTTTATAAAGGACGTATACAATGAAGTGAAGCAGCAATAAATAGCACAGCATTCCGTGGCTCTTCAACTTATAGGCTTCAAACTCATACCCGCACAGTAGATGAGAATAACAGCGATTGAGGTTTCTGTCGCTCTCCAGCGCCGTTCGAGCGCCGAGTCTGCGGACACACACCGGACAACACCTGTAGATTTCCAACCACAGGCACGGCTCCGAAACGGCGCTTTAATTGGCACTGGTGTGCGACCGTGTTTAATAATAATAATAATAATAATAATAATAATAATAATAATAATTGCTTACACTTATATAGCTCTTTTCTGGACACTCCACTGACAGCTCTTTACAGGTAATGGGGATCCCCTCCACCCCCACCAGTGTGCAGCCCCACCTGGATGATGCGCCAGTCCGCTCCCCACACACCAGCTCTCAGTGGGGAGGAGAGCAGAGTGATGGAGCCAGTTCAGAGATGGGGATTATTAGGAGGCCATGACTGGTAAAGGCCAGGGGGAAATTTGGCCAGGACGCCGGGGTATTAATTATAATTATATAATTAATCGTAATTATAATTACGTAGCCCGTGCACACACTTACTTTGAACAAATTAGGACGCGTGTGGCACGCGGGCTGACGGACCTATCCTTGATCTCGCGAGCAGTAAAGGTACGTTTCCCCGATAAAGTTCCCCGTTAGCGGCTCCCTGGGGTGTCGTTCATTTTAACGATCTTGTGAACTCGCCTCGCCGTTAAGATAATCAACGACAAAACGAGCAGTTTTGGATGTGTTTACTTCAAAGTTCAACACAAGAACATATTTGAGCAACCAACATCCGACCAGATTTTGAAAATGTCTCCGTAACTCGTGGTTCACGGAGACTGTTGCGATGTATAGAGACAATACAGTCCTTTTCTAGACGAGGCGACACGTCGCGGCGTGTGAGCGAGTCGTTCCCGCGGTCCTTCTTTTTCACTCCTTTTCTTCCTTCGTTCTCGGTCTTCCTGTCGTCGGCTTACCTGCGGGATGTACACGCGTGAATCTCGGCTTGTGGGGTCGAGCCGTGCCTGCAGTATTCCACGATGTCCACGCGTGTCGGCTCCACTCCGGGCCGCACAGAGAATACACCACCTCCTCGTGCCGCTCTCCAGCGCGCGCCTGGAAGGGAGATTGATTTGAAATTCTGGCCGAACGAAACTCCACCGGGCGCCCTGGGTTTACAGGCTTGTCTTATGAGAATAAGTCGTTGTGTTTCTACCCGTAACGCGGGCTGGAGGTGCCCACAGTTCTGAGCGCCCGTGGGCGTCAGGGTTTAGCAGAAATCAGACTTCTCGTCGATGGCGGGCGATGCTCCGAGAGATAGTCAAAGCTCTTTTCCCCCCTCAATGTGTTATAGATACATTGCAATGTATGCATTATAGATCCCTGTCATTAATCGATATTTTGCGATGGACGGATGTAAAGGCTATTTTAAATAGACTGCAGCGAGAAACGAGAACAACAGCGAGAAACAGGTTCGGGCGGGAGTGTTTCTGAAAAAACCCTTCGGGCTCGAGGCGACTTCTGCAATTCGCGCACTATCTCGAGCGCGGTGCGCGGTGCACACCCTGCCACCGGCTCGCTCGCTCGCTCGCTCGGGCTCGGGGCTTCAGCCCAGTGAAGTATCTCGGGCTCTCGGTACGAACCGGGCCGGGCCGGGCCGGGCCGGGCCGGGCCGGGATGTCCCGCGCGCGGCAGGCTCGGGAACGTGTGGATAATGATGTCTGCGCGCGCTGCCGTACCTGCCGCGCGGCCGCGGGCTCGCCGCCTCCTCGCGCCGCGGCGCAGGTCCCTCTCGCGGGGAAACGCAGGGCAGAGTAGCCGACGTCCTCCGGCTCCGGCTCGCGGGAGGCGCGCGCCTGCTGGGGAGATTCGACAGGAGTTCTCGCTCCGCTTGCCGAGCGCGGCGCGGAGCACCCCCCCCCCCCCCCAGTCCCGTAGGCAAAAACAGTTAATTCATGAATAAATAGAAATATCTCACCGGAGGCCCGCGGTCTGCTTCAGTGTAGATGACTTCATTATTGCCTGCAAAAGAGCACAGAGGTCTGCGTGTTTATTCGTGCCCCGGCCGTCGGGCTTGAAGCTCAGAACACGCAGCAGCAGGTGCAGAGGACAAGGCACCATTTTACCGAAGGAGAACATGTGTACATTTGAAATATTTTCATCACATTTAAGATTTAAGATCATTATTTTCTCATGTTTAATCAAGGAAGGGGCACGGCGGCAAGGATAATAATAACTTATTGCTGCAGTATTTAATTCATTTGTTTCATATAATGAATTCATCTGAAAGAGCTGAAGCTCCTTTCAGTAGAGATTCAGTGTTTGATCTATAACGCCAGCAGTTCGGCACCAGCGGCCTGTGAGTTATCTTACGGATACACTTCTGGCTAATTAATCAAACTAGTACGGGCTCACAGGAGCTCGTGGCTCGTCTATCACCTTACCGGTCTCCCGCCTGGCCCGGGAGCAGCGGAGCGCGACCGCCGCCGCCAGCAGCACCAGCGCGGGCACGAGCGCCCAGGGCAGCGCCTGGAGCCGGGGCCCACTCGCGCCTGCGGGAGGGAGCCGACAGGACCGCCGTTAGAGCGCTCACAAGAGGTTTGCCTTAAGTTTTAAGTGTTCTGCCTTCGTTACAAGGAGGGGGGGGGGGGGGGGGATTCTGGTGTCCACGAGGCCGCGGGTCACGCGAAGTCTCACCTGAGACGGTCAGCCGCGTGCCGTTCCCCCACGCGCCCTCCAGCTGCACGGGGATCAGCGGGGTGATCTTGCACGCGTACACGCCGCTGTCATTCCGGCGCAGCGCGCGGAGCGTCAGCACCGCCAGGGTGCCTTGGCCCGTGACGTTCTGGCGCGAGTACCATGTCGGCGGGGGCGCCTCGCCGGCTGTGGGGTTCCGGTACCACTCCACCGACACCGTCTCCAACCCGGTGCCGTTGAAGGAGCAGCTGATGGCGGCCTCGCCGCCTTCCTCGGCGCGCAGGGACTCGGGCCACTGGCGGACGCCGAGCAGCCGCTGTCCTGGGAATCGAGAAAGAAGGAGCTCAAGCCGTCCGTATCGTCGCGAATAATGACCACAGCAGCTGCTACCTGGACTTTCCTCCGAGCACGGGCATCGCCGAGAAACGCGCTCAGGCTGAGCTTCGTGCCCAGCAGTCAAAGATCCTCACGTCAACAGCACCTTCAAAGTAACCCCAGCTGCTCCAGGGGTGCTGTATACAGGGCTGACCCTGCGCTCTGACCCCCAGCTTCTCTCTCCCCGTCTGTGTGTCTCATGGAGAGCAAGCTGGGGTCTGCGAAAAGATCATTCCTCATGCGAGAAATTGTATAGGGCTAATAAAGTGATGTTAAGTAGATTTTGTTTGGACCTGCTGGTAGATTGATCCCCCTTCGTGTTAACAAGCGAGACGCGTGGAAAGGAATTGGTTGAAGGAGGCGAAGGGAGAACAGTGCGGTTGGAGCAGAGAGAGAGAGAGAGAGAGAGGGAGAGAAACTCCCCAGCCGCGCAGCGGGAGCCCCGCCGGGCGTCTCGCAGGAGGCGCAGACAGACGCCAGAAGCGTCGTTTCCAGCACCTGGCGAGCTGCCCTACTGTCCGGGTCCGATTGCTGAACCCTCCGGTCTCATCTACACCTCGTTCACGGCCTGAGCTGAGCCGTGTTGTTTAGCTTGTTGAATATCAGCGGTCTGTGCCGGGAAGCAGTACGTCTTCAGTCCAAATAAGTCGCACAAATGGGTGTAAAAAATGTTTTAATAAATTAGCCTGATGTAACTGCCTTATTGCTTTAATGCACTTTGAACAATCAAACGTTTACGTCGACGACAAGTCAAAATTAGTTCAAGTTAGGGAGCTGCGTCAGCATGCGTGGGCTGCAAAGGTTAATTCCTTTGAAAGGTAAAGGTTAATTCCCTGCTGAAAAACACGAAGTTTCGGCTGTGGAGCCATTTTCGGGTGTCAGACCTGAAGAAGGCTCCACAGCCGAAACGTTGTGTTTCTTTCCTTCTCTTTTCTGCAGGGAATTAACCCAAAAGTCAAGGGTCTCCTTGAAAGCAGGTCGACTGACACATCCCTGCGGCGGGGCCTCTCCCTACCTGAAGCGCGCGCCGCCTGGACGATCACCAGGAGCCGCAGGAGCGCCGCCATCCTCTCGCGCCGCCCGCACGCGCCCGCTGCCCGGCGAGGTGGGAACGTCTCGCGCCCGGCAAGGCGCCGCTTGATTCCGCCTTTTTCCGTTTTTTGTTTTACCTCGGAGTGTCAGTGCGCGACGCTCTGCTGACGAGCTCCTCTGTGGCGAGGAAGAGGAGGAGGAGGAGTAGAGGAGGGAGGGACGGGGCAGCGCCCTCGCATCTGCGAATCACTCAGCTTTCTTTCTCTCTCTCTCTCTCCGAAACTGACGAGCTGCGACTGACGCGCGCGGCATCCGCTGTCCCGCCGGTAGCCTCGCGCTCAGAGCTCGATCTCTGGACACGTCGCGCAAACTGCACCACGCTCCCACGGTTTATCAACAGACTGTTCTCGAAAGACCCGAACGCAGAAAGGTCTTGTTCTGGGTTTAGAACAATACACCTCATTTCATATAGCGCCTTCAAAAGCAAACATCTCAAAACGCTCATTATTACTTGCTCATAAATATTGAGGCAGCTGGTGAATTGTCTCTACCACTGCCTTTTTGCTGCGCGCACGCCCGTGGTCTTAATTGATTAATTGCTTCAGGGCTCGAGAACAGCCTCCCGCGGCCTCGCGACCGAGGTTCCCACGAGCTCTTCCTGCAGACGAAGAGGGAGCGCAGTCCGGGTGCGGGGGGGAGGGGGACGCGACCCGGGTCCCTCCGCGCCTGCACGGGTGACACCGGCGGCCTTCTCGAGCCGGGCAGGAGCTCGTGGGCGGAGGTGTGAAGAGCTGCTCTGACACACGCGTGCGCACCACAGCGCTGCAGACAGAGTGGGAGAGTGTACCCCCCATGGCACCTCTCTCAACTCCTCCCCCGGCTTTGTGTCTGCCGAGTCCGCTAAAATCTTCCCACGACTCTGTGTGTGTGAAGTCTTTCTGCTGCCCTCGGTCTCCTTCATCTCCGCTTCGCGTCACTCCGTCTCACAAGCCTCCTGTCTGCGGGGCCGGCTGGCCTCAAACACCGCATCAAGGCGACACGGCCTCCGGGGAGTAAAGACAGACAGCCACACCCTTCAGGCCGAAACGCCCGGGGCAGGCCTGGCCCGCTCTGACCCGGGACGGCTTCACCGGTGACAGAACCAGGCGAAAGTCAGAGCGTCCCTGTGTGATAAAGAGGCACTCGCCCGCAGTGAAGGTGGGGCAAGCTGCTGACCGTCCGTCCATCTGTCCGTCACCTCGGCCTCCGCCGGGGCTGTTCTCGCACTCCTCCCGCCGCTGTGCAGTAACTCCTTCAGACGGCAGCTGCACTGTCCAGCAAGAGAATTTCTTGCCCCGTCTGTGAGTGGGAGCGACAACAGTGTGGGCAATTCACACGCACGTGTCCGCCGTGCTCAAATCAAAACCGCGCGCGATTAAAAATAAAAAACACGACATGAGCTGTCTCGCGGCGAGGGCTCGCAGGCGCGTGGGAGCTCCTGGTGCACTTCTGCAGGTTCTGACCGCCCGCCCCCCCCGGCCACACGCGCGCCCTGGGGGTGGAGGCGCGCGGGGACTGTGAGCGCCCTGGAGACGAAGACCCGGGGCTGCACGCGCGCACGCAGGCAGGCACGCACGCGTGGGCGGTGAACTCGGGTGATCTAGTGATCTATAAAAGATCATCCTCCCTTTCACCTGCTCAGCGCTGGAGAAGCACGGAGGAGTTAATTTCACCCCTTCCATTTGTTTAGCTCGGTGTCTCGGGTGTCTGTGTCCACAGTGGGACCGATCGAGCACGGAGAGCACTTTTATCAGGGGGCTTCGTGGCGCCCGAGCCCCGTGGGTCCAGAAACACGACAAGTTCCTGATTCGGGTTTTAAAAATATAGCTGGAAGGCGTCACCGCGGCTTCTGCGGGACCCGCCGGCGTGCGCCGCGAGCCGGCAGCGCGGGTCGCACAGGCCACTGGGTAATGCCCACCGTATCGATCGGGCCGTCCGCACGAGCCGGTCAGCAGATTCCCTCTCTCCCCGCCCCGCTGGGGCCACGAGACAGGAATGGGCAGGCGGGAGCCGCCCTGCTGCCTGTCTCCCTCCCTCCCTCCCTCCCTCTGCCCCCCTCTCCCCGCAGCCCGAGGACGGATAATATTCTCCTCCCGGGCTCATTAGGTCAGCTCTCGGCTTCCCGGCTGGAGATCAGGTCTCGCCGCCTCTCCGCCGGAGCGCAGCTGCCGTCTCCCCTCCCGCCTCCCGGAGAACCGAGCCGCCCGAGCCGCCCCATGTCCGTGCCGGCGGCGAACTCCGGGGCGAAGAGCCCCCTGGACGCGGAGCAGGGCGCGGAGCGCGAGGCTCCCGAGGTGCCCCCTCCCCGGAATTACCTCTTCCTGACCATCTTCACCTGCTTCTGCCCGGCGTACCCCGTCAACATCGTGGCGCTGGTCTTCTCCGTCATGGTAAGCAGGCAGGAGCCGGCGCGGGTCTCGGGCAGGACCGTTCAGTGTGGGTCAGACAGAACCTCTCAGTGTGGGTCAGACAGAACCCCTCAGCGCGGGTCTCGGGCAGGACCGTTCAGTGTGGGTCAGACAGAACCTCTCAGTGTGGGTCAGACAGAACCCCTCAGCGCGGGTCTCGGTCAGAACCCCTCAGTGTGGGTCAGACAGAACCCCTCAGCGCGGGTCTCGGTCAGAACCCCTCAGTGTGGGTCAGGCAGGCAGTCAGCGGGTCTCAGCCCCTGTAATCCTGCGCCCCTGCGCCCCTGTAGCAGGGCCCTGTCGTGTCGCTCTCTCAGAGGGAGCTGGCCGGTGCTGATGGGCCTGCTGACAGTGGGCAGTGCAGGGCCGGGCTCTGGCCGCCAGGACAGAGCAGCAGCTGGACGGGTCCGACCCGCGGCCCGCAGGCGAGGCCTGGGTACAGGGGAGAGGCAGGCAGGAGCGCAGGAATCACAGGACTGGGGCGTCCCAGGAGTCCACTCGCACACACACTAACACACTCACACTCACACACACTCACATACTCTCACACACTAACACACTCACACTCACACACACTCACATACTCTCACACACTAACACACTCACATACTCACACACACTCACATACTCTCACACACTAACACACTAACACACTCACATACTCTCACACACTCACATACTCTCACACACTAACACACTCACACTCACACACACTAACACACTCACACTCACACACACTCACATACTCTCACACACTAACACACTCACATACTCTCACACACTAACACACTCACATACTCACACACTCACATACTCACACACACTAACACACTCACACTCACACACACTAACACACTCACATACTCACACACACACAAACTAACTCACACTCACACACATACTCACACACTCACACACTCTCAAACATACTCGCACACACTCACACACACACACACACACACACACACACACACACACACTAACACACACACGCAGGGCAGAGGAAAGGAGCTGAAGCAGTACAGAGTGGACGCGCGGAGTTGACCCCTGGGGCCGCACCGCTGGTCAGCCGAGAGCGACAGGGAGCTGTAACGAGCCGAGCAGCTGCCAGCACCTCGGGACTCACGCGCTCGTGTGTGAGAGTGTGTGTGTGTGAGTGTGAGTGTGTGTACGTAATGTGAGCGTCTGTGTGCATGTGTGTGAGAGCGTGTGTGTGCATGATGTGACCATGTGTGTGCGTGATGTGAGTGTATGTGTGCATGTGTGAGCGTGTGTGTGCGTGATATGAACGTGTGTGTGCATGTGTGTGTGTGTGTATGTAATGTGTGTGTGTGTGAGTGCATGTGTGTGAGTGTGTGTGCGTGATGTGAGTGTATGTGTGGATGTGTGTGCGTGATATGAACGTGTGTGTGCATGTGTGTGTGTGTACGTAATGTGAGCGTCTGTGTGCATGTGTGTGAGAGCGTGTGTGTGCATGATGTGGCCATGTGTGTGCGTGATGTGAGTGTATGTGTGCATGTGTGTGCGTGATGTGACCATGTGTGTGCGTGATGTGAGCGTGTGTGTGCATGTGTGAGCGTGTGTGTGCGTGATATGAACGTGTGTGTGCATGTGTGTGTGTGTATGTAATGTGAGTGTGTGAGTGTGTGTGTGATGTGAGTGTATGTGTGGATGTGTGTGCGTGATATGAACGTGTGTGTGCATGTGTGTGTGTGTATGTAATGTGAGTGTCTGTGTGCATGTGTGTGAGAGCGTGTGTGTGCGTGATGTGACCATGTGTGTGCGTGATGTGAGTGTATGTGTGCATGTGTGAGCGTGTGTGTGCGTGATATGAACGTGTGTGTGCATGTGTGTGTGTGTGTGTGTGTGCATGTGTGTGTGTGTATGTAATGTGTGTGAGTGTGTGTGCGTAATGTGAGTGTGTGTGTGCATGTGTGTGTGAGCGTGTGTGTGAGCATGTGGGTGTGTGAGTGTGAGTGTGCTTATGTGTCTTCCACTGACGTTCATAAACAAGATGCTGGCTGTTCCTTAGTGCTGGTGAGACTTCCTGAGACACCTGAAATAACCAACAGGCTATTTCTAGAGCCCCCGACAGTAAAACCCGATTTAACTCCCTCTAGCCCTACAGGGGAGAGTGGGGCGTGCGGGCCTCGCCAGCTCTCGGAGATTGGCCCCTGGCGGAGCTGTTTGTAAACACAGTGGAAATGTATCGATGTCCCCGTACATCTGTCCATGTGTCGTCCAGGGGCCCGGCGGTATTCACTTCCTGTTATGTGTTGTAACAAAGGTCAGTCCTGAAGACTGCCGAGTGCAGCTGTCGTTCCTGTGGTCTCTGCGGAGTGTGGTTGCAGTAATAACAGCAACAACAACAACAACAACAACAACAACAACAACAACAATAATAATAATAATGATGAAGACTCACAGGACATTCTTCTTCTTATCATTTGGGCTGGCTTTAAAGCTGAGGTAGCTGTCCGGGAAGGAGCTCCAGTATTTCAATTCAAGGTGCTTTATTAGTATGACCGATGGGTACAATCAGTGTTGCCAAAGCAAAAAAATAAAATTAAATTAACATGGAACAAAACACAAAATAAAAGTAAAATAAAATCTACAGACATATTACAGACATTTACAAAAACAGAGACATTTCATAAAATATTGACATATACTGTAGACAGAAGGAGCATTATTGGGAGACAGACTCACTGGTCCTCAGGCTGTGACAGGAGATCACATACTGGGCTGCCAGTTCTCACCTGTCTTCAAGTGCGGTGCCTCACCACTGGGCTTCAGAGCTGTGTTGCGTTCAATCCCTTCCCCCGGGAACTTCCTCCTAGGTGTCCTCTGAGGAGCACGGGGAAGAGTGAATTAGCACGCACCTGATCAGCGTGGCGCCATTCCAGGGGTCTCACAAGTTTGCCGCGCATCTGGAAAGGGAAATCGGACCCCTGTGGAAACGTCGGAGTGAAACCGCAGCCGAGCAGCAGGGGGTCCCCAGCCAGCGGTGGGGACCTGGCCCAGGGAGCCGCCATGCGGTTAACTCGGCGCTGACTGTGCTGCCCTGACCTCTGGGGGGGGGAGGCACGAGGGCGGTGAGCCTGCTGGGACTCTGCTGGGTACGGACCCAGACCAGCTCGACAGCGCCCTTCTCTCTCGGGGGGACCAGTATCCCCTGGGGCAGCTGCGTGTTAGCCCCCCCTGTGAATTCTGGGAAACTCCCCGTGTGAGTTTTCGGGTGTAATGCCTGCTCTTCCTCCTCCTCCTCTCCGCTCATCATCGTTCCCTGTGGGGGGGGGGTGGAGCTGGGGGCCACAGCCTCTCTGGGGTCCCCGCGCCCCTGTGTCTGGAGCAGAGGTTGGTGAGCGCACATCCCAGGGGCGACCCCAGTGACAAGCAGCCCACCCTTCCGAACTCTCCTCACCCCCCACGGGACCTGCGGTTGTCCCGGAATTCCGCTTCCCAGGAAGAGCTGGGAATGCTCTCCGGAGCAGGGCGCGCCGGCTGCCCCGCGCCCGTGCTGCTTGCGATCCAGAATCGGAGGGGGGTCGTGCTCCGTCCATTAGCCGCGCCAGCTTGGGAAGTCAGGAGCTTTCTGATGAGACAGCTGTATCCCCTCTGGCTCAAGCCTGCCCTGATTCCAGTCCCTGTCTGTCCAGCCCTGACAGATCGTCAATACCCCCCTCCTGGGGGAGGATGTGCTGCCCAAGCAACTAGAGGCTTTTAGCTTCTTAAAAAACGAAGAGTGTAGAGTCTCTAATGCAGGTGGTCAATAATTCATATGCAGAGTAGCAGGACGGGAAGTACTGTCTTCCTGTGGAAGAATAGGAATGGTGTATTTTTAATGAATCCTCCAGCAGGAGAAAACAGCTGATCTATTTCATGTCGGTCTATCTGGTCTGTCCAGGCATGCATTCTTGGATAGTTTTTTGAGAAAAGGCTGTTCTGCTTGATGAACAGAGAGCTGCCACTGTGTTTTTTGGGGGGGGGGGGGCTGTACCCCCGGTCTGTGGCCCCCCTGACTTCCAGGGCGGGGAGGTGATAGGAGTATAGAGTGTTTACAGGGGCCGGGTCCGAAAACTCACTGAGAGGAGGAGGCTCAACGCCCAGATCTGGGGTCTCCCTCACTCCTCTCCCGAAGCCGGACCCCCCTGCTGGGTATCCCGTCTGGGGTCCAGGACCCTGTGGAGCTGGGGATTGTGAGCGTGGCCCGGGAGCTGAGGTTTTCGGAACAGGAGTTCCCCGTCAGGCGCCCTGCTGGTGAGGGGCTCCCAGTCCCCGCGGTGGCCCGGGATATTGTCCCACAATCCCCTGCCAGCTCGGCCCTCACCCTGCTCGTCCCCTTAGCCACATCTGCGCACATCTGTCTGGCTGCCTGCGCCTTGTGTAGCAGTGCGAGTCCAAGCAGCTCCAGGCGTCTCCGCTGGACTCCCAGCGTCTGGGTTTCCTGGAGAAAGGTGACCTCCTGTGCTCTCCAGCTGGATGGACATCTATCATGGAGAAAGTTGAACTCGGCATCGGTTTCGCAGAGTTTGGGTTTTCCTGCTTTGACATCTTCGGTCATCAGCAGCACCCGTTTCTCGAACCCCCTCAGTCCTACACGCTGGGTCGGACGTGAAGTCAGACAGCTGTCACCTTCAGTAGCTAAAACCTGGATTTCTGTGCACCAGGCACAAGAGACCTCCTTCCCAGCATTCTCAGTGCTCCCCACATGTGTCAGACTCTGCAGGGGCGCCACAGCTCTTTCTAACGGGTCCCCTGCCAGCTTGTGACAGCTGGGAAGTCGTTGCAAACCTGTATCATTTTCACCAGAAGCTTTCGGTCAGTAACGCAGACCCTGCTGCCTGCACCCTCTGGTTTTTTTCTGCGGTTCCGTGAGTATTTCCTGCTCCGTGCGCCCACCCACCCCCCCTCTCCCGCTCTCTCTGTCTGCCCAGTCTGTGAACAGCTACAACCAAGGCGACATCGAGGGCTCGGAGCGTCTGGGCCGCAACGCCCTGTACGTGGCCATCGCCTCCATCATCATCGGCCTGCTGGTCATCGCTATCTACTGCACTGTGCACTTCACCACGGTAGGCGGCTGCCCGGCCCGGCGTCCAGCATGGCGTGTCCAGCCCCGTGTGTCCGGCCCGCTGTCCGTGCTACTGTCATCCATCCTTGTGCGCAGCATGGCGTCTCCCTCCTGCCCTCCTCCCAGCTCAACCACCGCCCTTCGCTGCTGCCAGGCAGGCTGCCCAGACCCTCGAGAGCACGCCCTGTCCTGTCCCTACCCCTGCCGTGCTCCAGGGTCCCCAGGCCCGCTCCCACAGAGCCATCAAACAGGCTGCTTGTTGAAAGTCGGTGTGCCTCTTCTTGTCGAGAATTATTTTCAGGAAATGGCAGGATGAGACCTTTGGCTAGATGGGCCTGTTGGCCCGCACCTGTCCGTAACCCTTTCTCACGTACAGCCCCAGTGCTACATCAGTGCTCTAGTGACGGGGACACCAGACTGTAAAAAAGGCACCGTCCTTCTGATGGGACGTAAAACCAAGGTCTTGACTCTTCCGGGGTTTTTTTAAAAAAATGTAGGGGTGTTACCCTGGTGTCCTGATCAAACCTCTGCTCTGGCTCCATCACTCTGCTCTCCTCCCCGCTGAGAGCTGGTGTGTGGGGAGCGGACTGGTGCATCATCCAGGTGGGGCTGCACACTGGTGGCGGTAGTGGGATCCCTATTACTGTAAAGAGCTGTCAGTGGAGAGTCCAGAATAGTGCTATAGAAGTGTGAGGATGAATTAATTAAATGAGCAATGAGTGGCGTCTCCCCCCCTGTGAGATAGAGACAGTGGAGAGCTGGTCTGTGGGCCTGGCGGGGTTATCTGCCGCCTGGGGAGGGGAGCTGTACGCGCTCGGAGCCCGCAGGCGACCGGGATCGAATCCTGGCGGAGGCGGTGAGGGCTCTGAGCGCGTGCCTGTCCAAAACGCCCGGTTTTCCTTTCGGAAGCGGGTCAGAGCCGATTCTCTCCCAGTGGATCTGCAGAGCAGTCGCCGTGCCCCCCGGTGCATCAGAGCCAAGGGCTTGTTTTTGCTCTCATGGCGATCAGCAGCTATTCGCATTGTGTGCACTTAGAGTCCTCTGTGCGTTCCTCGCCTGGCCAGCTGAGCGCTCCACGATCCTGCGCGTGCTGCTTCCTGCCCCGAGCCCGGATCGAGAGCCACGCCGGCCGTCTAACGGTTTCTGTTTTCCTTCGACTCCTTTAGCACGTGATCTGACCCCGCGCGGCCCCAGACACGCCCTCGCGCGACGCCGCGAGCGAGCCCTCGTGCTGCGCGCCCTCAGGGAAGACCGCGCCCACCTTCCGGTTTTTCCTGGGCTTTCCTTCACGGCGGCGCTCTTGCCTTTACCTTTGTCGATTTTACCGAAAGCGATGAGAAGTATTTCTGCGTTTCTGTATATCCCCAGCAGAGAAGCTCCCCTCCTCTGCTGCTCTCTGTGTATGGCTGGAGTGAGACACAGAGCAGCAGCAGGAGAGGAGGGAGGACGTGTCCTCATGGAAAATTTTACAGTCCTGAGCTGCTCTAAAACCTGGACAGATTTCCTGTCTAGATCATATTCTTTCACTTCACAGGCATCGGTTGTCTCACCTTTCTATCACCCGACTTTGTAGGAACGGCCAGCACGCAGCTCGTAGTCGTTCATTCTGCGCCGGGGTTTTGTTTAAACAAAAACCAATCCGCCCCCATCATCCACGACCCACCCAGAGGGACCCCAGCTGAGAAGGAGCTGTAGGCACGTGCGTGATGAGATGTCGATGTGGCGAAACGTCTTGTGGTATTTCTGTTTGTCTTACAAGGATGGAGCGATTGGCACTCTGCTCGGTTGTTGTGCACTAGTTCTGTGTCTGTTGTATCTCTCGTGCCTTCTGTGGCAGGCACAGTACACGCGATGCATTTTGAAGACGGTTGTGTACAGAAATCAGTGAACGATGCTGTTTCTCGTGTGTCTGTGTATGTGCTCCCCTTTCTTTTTAGATACAGTTTTGAGGTGCGGTGCACCTCGGTGAGGCCACAGACCACAGCCCCCGCGGAGGGGTGTGATGGGGGCATCAGGGGCAGCAGAGCCTAAACTACCCCTCTACCTCCCCGACCACCCCCCCACTCCCCCAGGGGTCCTGGAACCAGACTGCTGACCCAGCAGATGCCCTCCTGTCCACCCACTGACCCAGACACCCACCACCCCACGAAGTCCCCAGCCGCCCTCAGACTGAGACGCCGAGAGGCTGGTGGTTGATGCTTAAATCTCCTTCTTCAATTGTTAACGGGGGCGTCTCTGCTTTCTGTGCTTGGACTCAAGGCCACAGAAGAGCCTGTTCTGCACAACTGAGCATGTTTGTGCTGGAATGGAGGGGGGGGTCTAGGGTTTGGAAGGGGGAGGTGTCTTGAGTCCTCAGTAGCATGGCCTCCTGGCTCCTCTAATTCCACAGGCAGGACTCACCTGATGCTGCCCATTAAACTCGTCAGTCGGTGCCAGCATCAAGGCACTCTGTAGAAGAATAACATTCGATAGAACAAAGGACATTTTTTAAAATTTATCTAATTTAATATCTTTTTCCCTGTGGCCCATATTTAAAGTCTTTAAAACCCACATCCCTCCCCAGTCATGCTGCCGTCCTGGAGCTGACCAGCTGTTCACTGACCAGC